>NC_051211.1:46966203-47266203 GCF_015220715.1 Pygocentrus nattereri
TGCAGGTTAAAATGAAGTTGTCTCTTATAGGGAGGCTGCATCACTAAGCTGGAGCACTTCCTGGCTGACCACCTGCTCATCATTGGAGCTGTGGGGATCGGTGTGGCCTGTCTACAGGTATTCCTTTGCTCGTTCACATCTGTTTTTGATGTACTAATGCTAATAGTTTTAAAAGAGCTTTTTGGCCTGGAGGTTTTACAGGTACACATTATACAGATAAAGTGATATTACATTACACCAAAGTGATGTACATACATATACACACATTTATGGCCACTTATGAGGTTTTGTTAGCTTTGTGTGTGTGTGTGTGTGTGCTAATGCTAATGGATTTAAAAAGCATAAAGAGGGGCTCTTTTGATTTTATGTGGTTACACTGAAGAGGAAAAGTGGATTTTTTTTTTTAGACCCAGCCTGGTACAATGATAATGAATGTGTACTTTGTTATTTATAACTCTTATTATGAATCATGATCCTAAATTAAGCTTCTAGAGCAGTTCAGATCATGACAGCAAGGCCTGTTGATTTGGTTTGATGCTTTTAAATTCTTTTCAGAATAGATTGTTACATATGTCTGTGGGTCAGTGTGAAATGGGGGACTATTTTTGCCCTGGTCCTCCATTATGGACTTCCTATTACAGTGAGAGAGACAGAGCTCACAGCTAAGTGCAGGTTTAGGCCCCGTATACTCTTTGGGAGTGCTATTGATTTGTTTGCTGTGAATAAACTCCAGTGAAAGGTGATGCTCATTCAGATCCTGCATTGATCTCTTTCTGAGCTGCATTGAGAGATGCAGCCCTCATAACCAGATCTTTAGGTTGTAAATTTGCAGAGTCTGGGGAGGACATGGCAGCTTTGGTTCCCTTTAGTTCCTAACAGTAAGAAGAACTGAATAAGTTATATAAAACACACAAATTTTATTTTATGTTGTTGCTGTCTGAAAACAAGTCTCTCAATTTTTGTAGTTTTTATTTTTCTGCATCATTTGTGCAGAGCAGCTGCTCTTTACATTGTATGGAAATTTCATGATGAAGGCACCAATACAAATGCTCCATCATAAAATCTGTTACATTCATCTACGTTCAGAACAAGGACTGATTATCCTGCTAATCATTCTGATCGTGATAAATCTTTCATTAAAATGTAGAGACACCAGAAAGGCTTCTTTGTAGCAATGCGATAAAACCCATGCCTCAAACACAAGGTCTGTGGGCCAGATCAAGCTCACCACACAATCCTGTCTAGCCCACAAAAGTATTTTAATTTTCTATTAATATTGGCCCATTTCACTGTGCCCTGCACTACAGTCCCCAGCATGCACTGCAATGTAATGTGCACTGTCTCTCCTACCCCACCAAGAGGCTATGGGACACCTCAATTCTACACAATACTGCGCAATTCCACACCAGTCATATCACCAAATACAGTTCAGCTGCAGTTCAACCAATATAAACACCTAATGTCAGCTCAGCCTCTCAGAAACTGAGCCCAAGTCTTAAAGAACTTGCAAAAGAAGGATGCCAGGTGTCTAGTTCAAGCAAATGGGTAGGTTTTAAAACACAGAGCACCTGGGGACATTTACATTTTGAGTATTAGTTTTTGCAAATAAACAATAGGCAGTTCAGGTTATAGCGCAATATTAAATAAAAATGAAATAAAAGTATTTTTTCTATGGCCCACAGATTTAAAGAGAATTTTCAATGTGGCACTTTAACTGATTGAATTTGACACCCCTGCCATAAAAGAACCAATTCTGGTTCCACAAAGAACCGTTGATAGATAGTTCTTCAAAGAGCTGTTTTTGTAAATGAGTTGTGTGAATGTGAAGAAGAAACCCTTTAAAGAACATCCACATAGTGTAAAGATTAACTACCAGTTAAAGCTTCTTCCTAGAACCGCATGTCCAAGAGCCAAGAACTTTTTCTTTTTTTTAAGAGTATGGGTTGAGGAGGGCTACCTACTTATCAAGCTCTTTTCAGTCTGTTAGGTGTCTTAACATTATGCAGTTTCTAGGCCACCGCTGCTGCACACGTTTGTGTGAATAAGGATGTAGTAATTAGCCTGAGTATAACTTGCATGCCTAACTACACTTCCACTGTCCAGGTCCT
The DNA here is from genome assembly GCF_015220715.1 of Pygocentrus nattereri. NCBI lineage: Eukaryota > Metazoa > Chordata > Actinopteri > Characiformes > Serrasalmidae > Pygocentrus > Pygocentrus nattereri. The sequence continues at coordinate 46,968,312 of NC_051211.1, forward strand.
TCAGTTCACAGCGAAAATAAATCACATGATCAAGTCACCGTGGAAACGTGGGGTTTGGCAGCTAATAGTGGGCTAAAAATAAAGCCTTCAGCGAATTAGTGAAATGATTTTACAGTAAAAAGCCTCCAAGTGGGCAAAAGCACCTCCCGAGAGAGTGCACTAATTAAATTGATGCTCTTCAGTGATCTGCCATTATTATGCTAATAAAACACAAGTACTGCTCCACCGAGGTCAAACGCATTCGGTGATTCATTTCAGTAAAACTGGGATAACAGGCATGCACAGGCTTTGCTAGTTAATCTTGGATGTTTAGGTTTATACTAAACATTATGGGTTTTTATGTCTACAGTTGTATTATTAATCTGTCAGTTTTCTGTGTAGATGTGTCTGTCTTGTTTAATCTCTGTGTGTTTTTGTATGTGTACAACATATTTTTCCTTTGTCTTTCTTGTAGGTTAAAGAATAAATTGTCATGAATGACTTCTTAGGAACAAAATTCATTTCCAGAAAAGTTGGGACAGTATGTGAAATGCTAATAATGAGTGTGTGTGTATATAATATATATATATATATATATATATATATATATAATATTTATTTCAGTTGATTTTTTTGCATTTTTTAGATTTGGTATAATTGGAAAATGTCAGTCACCTTTTACATTATGTGGTTATATAATGGACCAAAAGAAAAAATGGCCCATAATTATTCCATATATTCTATTCTAATATTCTATTGACGTGCATTAAAAGTAAAGTATGTTTTCCCCTTGTCCTGCAAGTTTATCATTTTGGAGATACAGTGTTTTGTTCTGACAGCAACAATATACACATACCTTAATGCAGTAGAACCAGACTTTTTTGCAAGTAGTTTTGGGCCATTTCTTTTGGTCCATTTAGCATGAAATAAACACACAATGTAAAGGGTGACAGACATTTTCATATTATATTAAAGACTAAAACATGCCAAAAAACACCAGTTTTGCTAGCAGATTTTTTTTTGCAATTCCTCTGTTATACAAGTCTTCAGCTATGCAACCATACAAGGTCTTCATTGATATTTTTGCCCTCCACGTGGGAGATGTGTCTCAATGGGAAAGAGGTCTGGACTGCAGTACCCACACACTCTGATTACACAGCAATGCTGTTGTCACACATGCAGAATGTATCTAGGCCCTGTCATATGGAAATGAACATGAATGCCCAAAAGATCTTGTCTAAAAAATCTTAAATTGCCCAGTCTCACCTTTTTTGGAACGTTTTTCATAGCAACAGTCAAGTTGATAATGTAAAACATTGTATATCTTGTTTTGTATTGTTTTTGATCAAGTACAGGTCAAAATAGATTTACAAATCACTGCCTTCTGTTTTTATTTGTATTACACATACTATCCCAACTTTTTTACAGCTGAGGAATATATTATGGTTGGTCTTAAAGTCTTCTAGATGTTGATATAACGTCTTAGTGTTGTCCAGTTTCTTGTTCTCATACTGTCTGTCTGTCTCTCTCTATCTGTGTCTGTGTGTTTATGTGGTGGTTGGGTTGTGTGTGTGTGTGTGTGTGTGTGTATGTGTGTGTAGTTAGCGGGAGCACTGCTGACTGCATGCTTTATTTATCTGCTTTATAAAGAAGAGGAAGAAGACTTCTCTGACGTTTGATTGACTAGTGCCACTATTTGGCTCCTGAACAGCCAAGAGGGGACAAGGTCTGCATTGTACGTGTGTGTGTGTGTGTGTGTGTGTGTGTGTGTGTGTGTGTGTGTGAGTGTGTGTGCGTGTGCAGTGCATGGTATTGCAGCATGTTGTAATCACGTCATCATGGCTGTGCTTTCAGAATGCAAATGCAGGAAAGCAGAATGCCTGCTTGCAAGCCATTAAGCTCAGGCAGTACACTGACCAATGTTGCATGGCTTTAACACACCTTAATGCAGTTGAAATCAGAGAACATATGTAGTGTTATAAGGAAACTTACTGTTTCTTGTTTGAAAACAACACCTAGTTTCATAGATGCTCCTAAAGTGTACTACTTCCCTGGTTTCTACTGGTCTCCACCCTCTCAGCATTTCAGAAAAATGTGCAGTCAGGAGTGGATGGCAAATATTTGGATGTAGGATGTAGTGTTTGATGAGAGTAAATATATGCACTTGCCGCAGATTAGCCCCACAAAATTAGCAAAACATACTTGTAATGCGGAGCAGTGATGAGATGGACGCATATGCGTGGAAAAACAAGATTTATTATGGGTAAATCCAAAATCAGGGTCGAGAAGGTTCATAGTCAAGGAGCCAACTCGAACAGATCGGGGAACAGACATAACAAACAGTGAAACAGATTAGAACACAGAAAACAATACATCCAACACAATCAAACAAAGACCAATGAAAACACGGGGCAAAAACAGGGCTTAAATAGTTCAAGGATGGCAAGGGACAGGTGGAAGACTGGTGGAAACAATCAGGGGCGGAGTGACAAAACAAGGGGGCTGGACTGGGAATATAAACACAACAAATGCACGTGGAAGATCAAAACAACATGAGCACATGGACAGGACTGGGAGGGGCCAATCATAACAATACTCCATAGTCCCCAGATTAAACCCTAAATAATGGAAAGTGACATTTCTCATGCAGGTTTCTTTAAAAAACTGAAAGTGAGTCTATTGAAAAGAATGGATAAATAATATCCAATAAATACTGAACAATTCATGGTTATAATTAGCTTGAGGCTTTTGTGTGATTTTCTGATAAATATATGTTTCTATTTTTTTCCTGAGGCTGAAAAAGAATGACGGCTACTTAGTGGCTGTTTTAAATGAAGGATGGACTTTGACTTTTGCAAAGTGCTGTGTATGAAATACAAGACCAACTGTCCTCAGTTACATCAGATTGGTGCTGCAGATGTAGCAAAATAGTATTGCGGCAGAGAAAACCTGGTTTTCCAAGCAAAAGGAATTTTTTTTTAGACAGTATATGGTTATAGTAGAGAAATCACTTGCTAATGAGCATGTATATGAATATGCATGTACCTCAAAAAATCTATTTTAATGTTAATTACCTCTTTTAGCCCTACAGTTTGATACTGTAACAGCACCTTCTAGGTATCTAATGTTCTGTTGTGCAGTGCAACCTGTGAAAAATGATGCAGGTCAGATGATGGTCCCATATATCCCATTTATGTCTGTAAATTATATAGTGTTGTCTCACCTTTAAATCTTTCACTTCTGTCCCGTGAGGCATAGCCTGATGAATTTTCAGCCAATTTATAGTTCTGTCTCATATGTCTGCTCTTCTGTTTCCTTCGAAAAGCCCTGACTCAAGGCTGAGACTCAGGAGTTCTTTGACAGATATGTTCTTGAAGGCCCCTCTGATTTAATGCACACCGCTTTTTTCACTAAAAGAAACACCTTATTCAGAAATGCATGGCTTGCAAGGACATGACAGCATTTAAGTCACTAGCCTCTGCTGGCTTTCATTCATTATTTGCCACCTTAGCTTCTGTGGGTGAAGTAAGGCCAGTAATTTTCCTCTTCAGTCTGTAAAATGGAGAAAAGAAGGAGTCACATGACTGACCAAAGCCTCTTTGACTCACAGACAGGAGAGGAGATCTTGTTTATTGTTCTAGATCTGGGATCTGAGCTCTGACAGTTCCTTCACTAACTGTTTCCAGGAGTGCCTTGTTCTTCTGGCCAACTGTTTGTGGATAAAGACATAATGCACTGAGTTCCCAGTTTACCTTCTACCTACAGTCATTGGCCAGTTTATCACAAGCACTTACCATACAGGCACACTTTGCTGTACACTACAGGCAGTTATTTAAGCAGATAGTTCTACAATTTCACATTTTATGCACGTTGACAGTTCTGGCAGTTCTATATTTTTATCGGCTGGCTTGAGGCAAATGTAAACAAAAGAACTAAACCTCTGGTGCAATAACACCTTTAAAGGTGTTTATTTAACAACTTTATTTTGTTTGTTTACTTGAGCTCGAGCTTGATGGATGGACCCCTAAGGCTTGTACTTTAATATTCAAATACAATGAATAAAAAAGACACATTTTAATCACAATTATTTATATGTCAGTTAATCATCAGCTACAATTTTATGATCACAAAAGACCAGCTATCTGTTACTGGACAATTTGTCAACCCTCACAATGCAAGGCAAAATTTTGAGCAAAACACTTTAAATTGGTCATTTTAAATCATTTTTTTTCTGAAAGGATGTGTTGTCTATCTTTTCTTTATAGTTAAAAGTGTATTTGATTTGTCAGCAGTGTAACATACAGGTAGTGGGGATAATTCCTATTTGAAAGATTAAAAGAAATAACTTGAAATTTATTTTGGTCCATTTCCACTTGTTGACAGTGTAGGACCACTACTGAACAGATATTATTTTGAGTTGTACCATTTTCAGCACTGCAGAGTTGCGCTAGTGTATGTTTTTCAGACAGTTTCAACTTAATTATCAACTAAATGAACTATAGCCTGTAACTCTACACATACAGGTTTACTAATGAGGTACATGTCATTCTTTGGCCTAGTTCCTGGCCACAGCCACTGTTGGCCTGATGTTTTTGAACTTTACCTGTGCCAGGTGTTTATAAACTTGAAGAAATCCTGCTGTGCCTGACACACTCATATCAGTTTGACATCCAGTTGTATACTGCTAACTTGTCTTCATCACTGCTGTGCTAAAAATGGTCCAAGTCCTTGATAATATGTGGCCAGTGGTGGTCCCTGTCACTGATGGACGTGATAGAGAGTGGCTGAAACATTGTGCAGCAACAGATAGATGCTTTATGCTTGTGACATTATACATATAGGCTTTGCCTAGCACTGTGCGGCGTAGAGCATATATAGAGTATATTTCTGTCTGGATTTCAGTGGGTTTGTTTCCAGATTTCTCCTCTTTCTGGTCTGTTCTATGTCTGTGTTTTCCAGGTAGGAGGGAGCTCCATCATTTTTATAGAAATGATCGCCCACTAAATACTCCCCCGGGACGCAGCTACAGCCTGCACGAAGCCTGCCCGGCTCTCAAAAAAGCCCAAGTTACTTTTCTCTCCCTCTCTGTGATATAGATACAGACCTTTTAGAAACCATTGACAGTTCTTTTGGTCTGTCTTTTGCTCTAAACTTTTTCTAAGTGTCGCTCTGTTTATGTGCCTATTGAGCCTTTTGATATTTTGCTATAAGGCTCATAGAGCTAGGGTGCATTTCTGCTGTTTTTAGGGAAAAGTCACTGTTTTTCTTTTCTGATGAACTGTGCAAGTGTCCTAACATCTTCCAGCTTCTTCTGTGCCAATCTTAAGACTGCGTTTGTGGATCTGTCCACAAGCACTCTGAGAATGCTACAAAAAGAGCTGTGGTTTAAAGTCTGTAAATTAATGTTTACACCTAGATTATTTATCTTCTTAACAGATCCACAAGCGCTTACACGCACATACACATGCACACATACTCGCAGACACAGACTCCCACACACGCTAATTGACCCAATTACAACACTACTGCCATAACGGCTGCTTTACGCCTCGGTTCCCATAGTAACCGTATGCTGCTCAGTCTCCTCATCACAAGCTTCCATCAGGAGAGCTTCTGTAACTGCAGACATGCACATGTAACCAGTTTGTACTGTTTAAGGACTACCACTCTTTTGCTTTTGAGATGCACAGCTAACATCAAGCATTTTTGATTTTTTTTTTAGCATTACTCATTGTTTTTCCATAAAAAATGTTTGCTGAACTGAATCGGTTTGTTGTGGTTGCTGTTCTGTTTTCACATTTTTCCCCCTATTTAAGTTTTTGTACGCCCTAAACCTTTCATCCAGCCACTTACCTCAAGTTCTCCATAGGCCCATAGATGAATACACATCATATGTCATGGTATTTGTATATGTATTTCACAGAATGACGTCAATGAAGTTGTACTATTTTAATGTGATGCACACAGGCAGTTTTCAAAATTCTCTACTTGTAAGATTCACCTATGGGCTTCTGTGATAAGTGTGGTTGTTATTAACCCCTTTAACTCCAAGCAGTTTCATCTGGATAATTTAGTTAGTTATTGAATAATGAGTGCTACGATTAAAGGAATGGGTCAATAAATTATTACACAATTTCCCTCTTACCCCAGATGTAGCTGATTAGCAAGACATGTTTATTTTAGCATTGCCGTTATGATTAACATTACTAACCAGTCAATAGTCACCCAGATGTTTTCTGTAAATACATACCAAAACTTTTCTTAACCTGTTCAAACCGCATCCAGTCAGGCAGACTTGCCATCCCAGTTTAAAAAACGGAACTATAAAAAGGAATAAAATTTCACTGTACGCTATTTTCTATAGGGTAGCAGATGGTATCTATAGGCAGCAGACAGCCACTTTAGTCATGTGTCCCAAATTCTGACTCTTTGCGTGCATGCATGTCATGTAGGCATATGGACATTACGGAGTACATTCACCATCTCTGTTGTTTCTACTTATGTGCTGTCTAGTCTTAGAAACAACAGGAATCACAAACATGTTCCACATGAAGGGGAGTTGTGTAAATTGAATTTAGCTTCATTGTGAATCTTTGTTTCTAAACCACACCAAAAAGTCAGCGTAACCTTTATAAAGACCTGGATGTGATTTGAGAGAGTTGAGAAGAGCTTTGAGGATGTATTCACACGGAGAAGATTTGGGTGACTATTGACTTTCAGTGTTTATTAGCAACACTGCCTTGTAGCTTAAACACTAAACTAAAGAAGCAAAATTTGGACCCCAGACATGTCTAATCAACTACATGTGAGGAAAGTGGAAAATTGGGCATTTTGCTAAATCATTTTTTTCAATCAGATTTTTTTTCACATTAAGAATAATTGTTCAGCTACTAATTATTCCATAACTAGGACTAGCATGAAACTGTTTTTTTTAATTTGTGTAGTTATGAAAGTTTGAAGTATGGGCCCACACACCAGCCCTTAAGATTTAAGGGGTTAATTTGTAGTTTTACTTTTAAGTAAACTTTTTTTAATACTTTCTATAAGCATATGCAATGTTTCACTGTGTATGTGTTTTTTTCAGATATGTGGGATGGTGTTTACCTGCTGCCTGCACAGACAGATAAAGCTAGACCCGTACTGAGCGATCCGCACGACGGTTACGGGTCACCCCAACTGCCTGCTGCCAGCCTGCACAGCCTTTCCTTTTTCTTTTCAATGCCTAAACTGCATGAATGTGCCCTCTGCTCCAGAACAGACTGAAATGGCGAGATCCTCTCCCTTCTTTTAACACCTTGGCTTTCTATTTCAGTCTGGTGGGTGAAGACACATCATGAAAATGTTTATGGCCAACTTTTTATAATGTGGGAGTCTCAGCAAGGATGTAGCGGAACTAACCGATTTACACATGAAGGAGGCTTTCTAGTCTCGATTTGGCCCAAATTAATTTTCAAAAAAATATGAAGTCTATTTTTATTCAGTGGCTCTGTAAGCTATACTATGGATGCTTATTTAACTCTGTGTCTATGTTGGTAGCAGTTTTAAGACATGTAATCTTTATGCTACTAGATGTCAACTGGGCACAAGAACTGGACCAATGTAGTATATCTGTTAGAAAAATTCACTGTGGTATTTTCTTAAAAAAAAAAAAAGTAATAGACATACTTTTTAAAATGTATTCAAGTATTTTCACATCAGTAGTTTCACAAGAAACTTGTAATAATCTCTCTAAATGTGGTTTTGTTGTAAGGGAAGCAGCTGTGTACAGTGCACACTCACATTTTCCACTGAGAAACGACTACTGAGATACTGCAAGAGCAGCTTCTGTCCCATAATGCATTTCAAAAACACCCTGGATTCAGACAAAAGTGCCCTAATATGTGTCTGCAGAGCACTACTCACTGATTAATGAGTCAGTTTGGCAAAAAAGTGTAATATAGCTATACCTTTTACTCCAAATGTTTGTTGGCAAAAACAAGATGTTTGCTTCTTTAGTTTTTCTCTAGGGCTGTAAAGCTAATGTACCTAACAAGTAATGCAAACTTGGCAATTTAGCAGCTCATCACTTCACAACCATGCAAACTACATCCCTAACTTATCTCACCTGTCTCAAGCTGTGCCATGTTAAGTAATCTCAAACAGACTTGCTGATGTTCTTTCTGACACTGTATGACATGCTGTTATCTCCAGTAATGGACAACGTGCACCATAGCTAAAACCTGCAGTCGCAGATATCTTGAAGCCTGAAGGCTGTCCATTCATTTTTATAGACAACAGTATGTCATACAGTGACAGAAACCACATATGTGAGTCATTTTGAAATTACTCAAAAACTCAATGCTGCTTGAGGCAACAATGTGATGTAGACTTGTAGTTTGTATGATGCTGATTGATGGGATGTCATTCATTTCAGAATCAAACTTCAACACACTGAGACCCCATTTACATCTGGTCGTTAACTATAGCATATCATTATGAAAACCCTTTGGTGATACTCAGTAAAACTAATCTTTGCCCTGTAAAACATGAATTATGACCACTGTCTGTATGACTACTGTTTAAATGTTATGTGTTTACTAACTCTGGAGCCTGAAGCTTTTGATCAAAGAAAATATAGCCAGTCATTTTAAAGCAGTGGGTTCATTTTGCCTGGCAGTGGTCACTCAGTTGGCCAAGGGTGTTTTCTCCAGCTTAAGGCAGCTACACTGAATCTGATGGAAAGTTTGCGATACCTAGCACATTGGTGCAGCACAAATAGAGACAGATAGTGAGATTCTAGTCGTAAATATGATTTATTGACTGGCATTCATTTTTTGACCCACTGACTGGTTTTTACAGACATGCTTCAAACAAAAACTTAAATATTTAGCTGAATATATATTTATATATATATATATTTTGAAGTAAGGTATATCAATTCTTCCTGCTGGTGGTATCCTCTAGGGTGGTGCCCCAGCACCCATAATGTAGAAAATGTCCCACCTCTTAAGTTAAATTTAGTAGCTTTGAACGGCCCAAGCTAAGAAAACAAAGAGCTCGTTTGGTTCATTCACTGTCTTGCTACAATGCATAGCATTTTAATGCACGTTGTCCATAACCGCCATGACTACAGGGGGCTGATTTCTCTTATTTGGTGTAGAGCAAAGTTAAGAAAGTGAATAATGGCATGCAACATTGTGATCTTTTGAACAGAGCTGGAACAGGAACAGCACAGGTGATTGCTTATTGTATATGAGCTGATTTGTATATTACACACCATAATTGAATTCCTGTCTGACTAACCAGAGGTTCACATGGTGTAAACTAATTTTAGAGTGAGAGAAAAATTTACTGTAATTGTAAATTAGACTTTTTGTCAATCACTGGCTATAATGAATGAATTCATTCTAATGAGTACTGTTCTATAGACACATCACAGAACTCCCACTTTCAGTCTCATTTCATGCTTTGGCATCATCACAAGGTACCATGCCGATCTTTAAAATCTGTGTCCTGATCCTGGTTCTTACTGGCTTTCTCATGTCTTGTTCTATGGTTTTGTGCAGTGTATGTTCTGTTGGTACACCTTTATTATGTTCTAATTACCTTTATGTTCTAATTATGTTCTAATTCACATCTCTCAGTCATGTCAATTGAATCCACGCTGTGCTATGTTGATGCATTAACCTGCAGAGTACACTTTCCTTATCTGTCAGAGAGGCCTTTAATAGACCACTGCTGTCGATATTATTAGGCCTGTTACAGCTACAAAGGCGCGGAGGTGTTAAAGATGCGAGATCTTCGTACTGTAGGTGTTAAACTCCTTCCATTTAGATTGAATTGTTGAATTCTTGTATAAAATCCTGATAAGGAGAAAATATGCACCATGGCCAGAGATTAAATGCAAATATTTTCTGCCAGCTCATCCTGAGGTTACCACAGCAACCCAGTCCAACTGAAACTCATTCTCAATGCCACTTTTGCCTTCTGCTGTAAGCAGATGAATTTTCGGGCTATTACATTTAATTTGGCCTGTATGCACTGCGTTTTTATGTTCTACATGTAACTGAAGCATGCTTGGACAACCAGACCTCTGTAGTATTGGGTATACTGTGTAATCTGATATAAATGGTAGCATTAATTACAGTTTAAGATGTAGATCTGCACTTCATCTCATTTATAATTCATGACTGGGTGCATAGAGTATTTCAGTTGGGTACTAGCATATGCATTATATGACATGCATTTTTTATTTTTTTTCTCCGTCTGAATGCGTGCTACATCTGTTGCCTAAATGCCTTAAGACATGTGTGCTTGTTTGGAAGGGAATAGTAGACCTGCTTTATGCAGATGCTGCAAACGCATGTGCTATATTGAATATATATATATATATATGCATTTTTGATACTGGAAGTAAAATGTATGTTTTGGGTAAATATAAGGAATACCTAAGTACTGTGTGACTTTCATTTAGTCTCATTCCTGTAGACTAAAGGGGTGTAGGCACACTTTGGCCAACAGGGGGAGACAAACACAAATTGATTACCAGCTTCTAGGGTCAAAAGGTGCATTGATTTAAATGCATGCATGTTTGTTCATACAAGACAATAGGGAAAAACATATAATAATATTAAAGGGAAATTCCACCAATTTCTCTGAATTTCTGCATAGTTCAGTCACTGAGATGTGAAAAAGTCAATCTGAGTGGTTTGATGTGAAATGGTGCATTGTAGTAAAACATGCCTACTTAGAATTGTTCAAAGGTAGTTTAAAACTACTGAATTATTGTGAATATCTTGCCTGATGCATTGCAGGGGATAGTTTTGAGATTGTTGGCCTAAAATGTGTGTGTGTGTGTGTGTGCGCGCAGCTGTGTTTTTAAAGCCTTGAATTTGTTTATAATGGTAGAGATAGGAATCAGACATCACAGTGTTTACAGCACAAACATAGGCATTTTATTTACCATCAACAACAAACAGTACACCTACTGATATGTTCTGAGTTCATAGCAAAACAATAGTAATATTCTTTTATGTTAGAATGCTCTTCATATACCTCTCCACTATGAAAGGCTTTAAAGAAGCGCATACATGTTAGGCCAAATCTCAAAACTGTCATAAGTGTCCCAGGCATCAGGCAGCGGATTCATTATTGTTACATGTAATAGTTTTAAACTCTTCAGACGTCTGGTTCCTATAACCACCACAATTCTGAACAATTCTGAGTTGATATGTTTCCCTAGAATGGAGCTTTTCACGTCAAACCATCCTGAATTACTTTATTTACATCTAAATCATTATGCAGAACCTTTTAACTCCCATTCACGTGTATATAGTGTAATACGTGTAATAGTTTGTGGTTTTGAATATGGTTGGTGTCACATTGTAGGCCTTTTCCTAGAAACATGCTTTCAGTGGACTGGGAGAAACTGAAATGGAGCTAAAACACTTTCTACAGAGTGAGTATTAGAGGAGACTGTTTAAGAGAGCTGTACTGCACGTGTGGGGGGATTGGAGAGTGATTCACACACATGTGGGTGGATGCAGCAAACTGTCTCTCCTGCTCAACCACATTTGTAGAGCAGGTCATTGCGTTTACATGGCCTGCATAAAAAAATAACTGTCAGGGTGTGGAGCCCCTGCAGAATTTCACTGGTGAGTGAAAGCAGATGAGAAAGTGCCTACTTTATGCAGAGACGGGAAAAGTATGTACTGCAAGTCTAAATATTTAGATGCAAACTGAGTTTTGACACTGAATGTATTAGACTTAAGTACAACCCCTGCAAAATTATTTACAGGCCTTTAGTATACAAAGACAATTTCAGCATTCTGCACCCAGAAATATGTTTGCATGTATTATACACTGCTCAAAAAAAATAAAGGGAACACTTAAACAACACAATATAACTCCAAGTACATCAAACCTCTGTGAAATCAAACTGTCCTCTTAGGAAGCAACACTGATTGACAATCAATTTCACAGCTGTTGTGCAAATGGAAAAGACAACAGGTGGAAATTATTGGCAATTAGCAAGACACACTCAATAAAGGAGTAGTTCTGCAGGTGGGGACCACAGACCACTTCTCAGTACCTTTCTGCTTTCTGGCTGATGTTTTGGTCACTTTTGAATGTTGGTGGTGCTTTCACACTCGTGGTAGCATGAGACGGACTCTACAACCCACACAAGTGGCTCAGGTAGTGCAGCTCATCCAGGATGGCACATCAAAGCGAGCTGTGGCAAGAAGGTTTGTTGTGTCTGTCAGTGTAGTGTCCAGAGGCTGGAGGCGCTACCAGGAGACAGGCCAGTACACCAGGAGACGTGGAGGAGGCCGTAGGAGGGCAACAACCCAGCAGCAGGACCGCTACCTCCACCTTTGTGCAAGGAGGAACAGGAGGAGCACTGCCAGAGCCCCGCAAAATGACCTCCAGCAGGCCACAAATGTGCATGTATCTGCACAAACGGTTAGAAACCGACTCCATGAGGATGGTATGAGGGGCTGATGTCCACAGATGGGGGTTGTGCTCACAGCCCAACACCATGCAGGACGTTTCGCAAATTCGCCACTGGCACCCTGTGCTCTTTACAGATGAAAGCAGGTTCACACTGAGCACATGTGACAGACGTGACAGAGTCTGGAGACGTCCTTCAGCATGAACGGTTTGGCAGTGGGTCAGTAATGGTGTGGGGTGGCATTTCTTTATGTGCTCGCCAGAGGTAGCCTGACTGCCATTAGGTACCGAGATGAAATCCTCAAACCCCTTGTGAGACCATATGCTGGTGCGGTTGGCCCTGGGTTCCTCCTAATGCAGGACAATGCTATACCTCATGCGGCTGGAGTGTGTCAGCAGTTTTTGCAAGATGAAGGCATTGAAGCTATGGACTGGCCCACCCGTTCCCCAGACCTGAATACGATTGAGCACATCTGGGACATCATGTCTCGCTCCATCCACCAACGCCACGTTGCACCACAGACTGTCCAGGAGTTGGCGGATGCATTAGTCCAGGTCTGGGAGGAGATCCCTCAGGAGACCATCCGCCACCTCATCAGGAGCATGCCCAGGCTTTGTAGGGAGGTCATACAGGCACGTGTGGCCACACACAATACTGAGCCTCATTTTGACTTGTTTTAAGGACATTACATCAAAGTTGGATCAGCCTGTCGTGTGTTTTTCCACTTTAATTTTGTGTGTTACTCCAAATCCAGGCCTGCATTGGTTAATAAATTTGAATTCCATTGATGATTTTTGTGTGATTTTGTTGTCAGCACATTCAACTTTGTACAGAACAAAGTATTCAATGAAAATATTTCATTCATTCAGATCTAGGATGTGTTATTTGACTGTTCCCTTTATGTTCTTGAGCAGCGTATATAATTGTATGCAAAAGTTTGAACACCCCTGAACAAATGACATGAGTGAAAAATAGTTAATACGTCATCTACAGAGAACACACTTAAATATGCCATTTAACATATTAGAAAAAATAAAAATATAAAATGTGCCATAACTTTTGCACAGGCCACATAGTTTATTCATTTTCAAATATGTTACAATCAGAGCGTTAGTCATCCCCAAAGTGGCTCAATGATGCTGCAGTCTGGGGTAGGTGAGGGTCACTCCAGAACCTTCACTTTACTGCAGCCAGTGAAAGGCCTGCTGTGGAAACTCCAAGTGAGCCCCATGCATAGCATCCAGGCTGATATGTGCTAATTTTCCTCCAAGATTTATTGATAAGCTGCTGCATTCATCTAACTATCAGTTTGAACCAAATTTCTTCACACATCATCAAAAAAGTAGAGATCTACCTCAAGTGTCATGACAGCCATGACGCCAATGCGTGTTTATCTTTTTGGGTTTTGTGACCATAAAGTTTGGTTTTTGACTCATCACTCCTGTTTACTCCCAGAAATCTTGAGGTTTCTCTAGATGTTTGGCAAATTGCAAGTGGGCTGTTTTGTGGTGTGTCTTTTTTGTGGCAACTCACAACTACCATGAAGCCCATTTCCCAAGTATCTACTTATTGCACGCTCTAAAACAGCCGCACTGCTTTTTTTCAGAGAGGCATGTATTTTAGTAGAAGTTTATATGGGGTTTTTTCAGCATTTTACACAATTTTCCATCTGGTTGTCTCAATCATTTTTGGTCGACCTGCCCTTGGATTGAATCTACAGAAAGATTAGTTTTTCACTTCTTTAAACAGTGCTAATTGGCATTTTCACATCTTTTTTATAATCATTATCTAATTAATAGTGTTAAATAAGTTTTTTCTCACAGGTCCTTTGAGAGTTCTTATGTTTTCTCCATATTTTAGCATCCAGCAAATTCAGTGCAGACTAACTAAGAAACACACTGAGTATTTATACACATACCCTGACTACAAGGCACAGTTGCAGATTCTTAACCTTTACTGTGATCTGAATTGGATTAAAGTGTGTATTAATAGGCCTGACATAAAACATACAGTGGTATGTAAATTTCTAACAAGGGTATGTCATTGTTTGACTCTTACTATATTTGTCAGTTATTATTATTTGATATACAATATAATACATGTACATGTCTCTGATGATATATATTGCACTGAGAAAAGCTATTTAAGTGGGTAGGAAGTGCTTATTTGCTCACAAAAACACAAATATTTGAATATTTTACGATAGGTTCATATAATGTAAGTAAAAGGCAGCTGATGTTTCAAAATATGAAAACTGAAAAAAAAGTAACAAAAAAAAAGCAATGTATTTTGCATCAATACATTGCTGCCTGAATATCAGACCCCAAGGAACCAGAAAGTGTGAGTGAGCAGGCTCCTTTGACGTGGACCTTGGGACCCCTGACCCCACTTTTTCAGACTGCATTATTCTCTGCAGTAAATGTGCTGGACAGATTTAGGATGGGGATCAAAGCGTGGAGGAGATTGTCTTTGAGGTAGCAAAAGCTTTGCATGTCAGAAGGCCCGGAGGCACGGCCCATCATCACAGCTCCGTAAATCTGCCCCTGTATTACTGTCGGCTTGTGGACATGTGTCAGAACCATGCAGGCCCACTGAGAGATCAAGTGCGCCAGATGTTGGTTTTGCAGTCAGGCTTTTTCAAGATGTCCACCAAAGTTTTAGTGTGTTCTCAAGTGAAACAAAGTATGGAGCATTTGCCCTGAAGAAGCCCTGGATTAGTTTGTTTAAGTAGATTAACTCATGCAAAACAGCATATTTTGCCACAATATATTAAAATGACTATTACTTTTTTCAATATTTCCAGACCTCACCTAGTGGCCAAAGACTTTTCTCCCTGTGTTACCATCAGTATGCAGACATGTATCTGAACCATGCAGGCCTACAGAGAATTCAGGTCCACCAGATGTTGACTTTCCAAATTGGAACTTGTCTTTTCCAGCCCAACATTAAGACTGCTCTGTAGTGAGCCCAAAGGCAGAGCATTGTGTAGAAGCATTGGATTAGTTGGCTTATTTAGATTAAGTCATTTAATGCAGCAGATTTTGTCAGAGTGTATTAAAATGACCATTACTCCAGCAAGAAAACCGAGGCAGGGAATTGAGGGGTCCTTTTCTTTCCCATTTTGTTTACTTCTACATCATTTCTACAAAGGCACTGAACTGTGTAAGTCTAAATGTGCATCAATGCAGCTCTTGGTCAACAGCATTTTGTATTCCATTTTCAATTTTTATTCTTTTTTTATTCTTGTTTATTTCCAGTGGTTGCCTCTATGAGGAATATGTGATCAAATAAATCCAAAAGGTTTGTACGCTTGTCAAATGTATCTTCTGTAATCAAGAGTATGTCTGGCTTTGCTTCTGTCTACTCTTATGGGAAGATGTTACATTAGATGTTGGAACATTTTAGGGTTTGATAGCATTCAGCCACAGCATTAGTGAGATCAGGTGCTGATGACTGATGATTAGTTCTGGATCACAAATGTCACTCCAGCTCATCCCAAAGGTGGAACTGTTTTGGAGCTTTATCACTCCAGAGAATGCAGATCAAATGCTCCACAGCACAAAGTTGAGGAGACTTAAGCCCCTCCAGCAGGACGCTTGACATGGTTCATGGTGACCATCGACCTCTGAAGTCATGTTTCATCCGGTATTCGGCATCATGCCCGTATCAAGAACTCTGGGTTTAAGCAGGATTTCTCTACGACAGAAATGAATGGTTTTTTGGAAAATTGCTGCTGTCGTCTTCTTTGGCAAACTAAAATTCCAAATTTCCAAAGGCAGTATTTTTACTTTACAGAGATCTTTCCACTGAACATGATTCACTCATTAGACAGGGTGTCTTGATACTTTTAAACGCATAGTTTGTAATAAATAGCACTGAATTGTAATGAAACAGAAGCCCAGTGACAGAACTAACTGACACTTCAGATAATGAGACAGCTTACAGTGGAGAGCTCACACTGCTACATTCTCTGCTGATTCAGTTAGGGGTGTATGTGCCTGGATGGCTTCAGATAGCTGATTTTCACTTAAGCAAACCCACTGATCCAGGGATATCTTGTGTTTGTCAAGCACTAACATGCTTCAGCTACTGTAGTAAGCTTAAAAGATTTATCGATTGATTCATTGGTTCATTTGTCCAGTTAATGCTTGGCTAGAACAAAAAGTGCATTCTCTCTAGTTGAACTCTATTGATTTTAAGTGTTTGCAGTTCTTCATACTGTAGGGTTGTGTACTTTCATGTCCACGTCTCCTGTAGGCCCTGTGCACTCATGTTGAAATACGGACTGCAGCATAGCATTTTAATGGGACTGAGGTTGGAACTCTGACTTGATCATTCTAACATACACTGAGTCCAAAATTTCCAAACAGCCCTTCTTTAAGGTCACCCATAGTTGACACAGGTGTTTAGTTGCACACAGAATGATGATGCCACACATGAGGTCATCACATTACCATACCAAGCATTGGATAGAGGGATTTAAAGACCCTGTGTAGTAGTAGTAGTACTATGTTCTCTAGAGTTGAAATTCCATTTAATAACTTTGGGGTAAGTTGGAGTGGCATGTGTGAACCATAACTAATCATTGGATATCAGTACCTGACCTGGTTAATGCTCTTGTGGCCGGATGCAATCAAATCTTCATATCCTCACAACAATGTGCCAGCATCTAGTGTAAGTGGGCGCACACACACACACACACACACACACACACACACACATAATATATATATATATATATATATATATATATATACCCTGATCAAAAGATCAATGACAGCCTGAAGTCTTTTGTCGTAGTTGTGGATTAGGCTCTTTATTTTCTCAGTTGGTAAAGCTGCCCGTTCTTCTTGGCAAAAAGCCTCCAGTTCCTGTAAATTCCTGGGCTGTCTTGCATGAACTGCGTGCTTGAGATCTCCCCAGAGTGGCTCAATGATATTGAGGTCAGGAGACTGAGATGGCCTCTCCAGAACCTTCACTTTGTTCTGCTGTAGCCAATAACAGGTCGACTTGGCCTTGTGTTTTGGATCGTTGTCATGTTGGAACATCCAAGTATGTCCCATGCACAGCTTCCTGGCTGATGAGTGCAAATTTGCCTCCAGTATTTGCTGATAACGTGCTGCATTCATCTTTCCTTCAACTTTGACCAAGTTTCCTGTGCCTTTGTAGCTCACACATCCCCAAAACATGAGCAATCAGCCTCTGTGCTTTACAGTAGGAATGGTGTTCCTTTCATCATAGGCCTTGTTGACACCTCTCCAAATGTAACGTTTATATTTGTGGCCAAAAAGTTCAATTTTGGTCTCATCGCTCCAAATTACCTTGTTCCAGAAGTTTTGAGGCTTGTTTCTGTGCTGTTTGGCGTATTGTAAGCGAGATACTTTGTGGCATTTGTGCGGTAATGGCTTTCTTCTGGCAACTCAACCATGCAGCCCATTTTTCTTCAAGTGCCTCCTTATTGTGCATCGTGAAACAGCCACACCGCTAGTTTTCAGAGAGTCCTGTATTTCAGCTGATGTTATTTGCGGGTTTTTCTTTGCATCCCAAACTATTTTCCTGGCAGTTGTGGCTGAAATTTTTGTTGGTCTACCTGACCGTGGTTTGCTTTTAACAGAACCCCTGATTTTCCATTTGTTAATCACAGTTTGAACACTGCTGTCTGGCATTATCAATTCCTTGGATATCTTTTTGTATCCCTTTCCCTGTAGATCCATTGACAATTCTTTTGCTTTCCCCATGACTCAGAATCCAGAAACGTCAGTGGCTGGATGAAAGATGCAAGAGTCTGTCTGGATCCCAGAAACTCACTCAGCTTTTATGCACACACACAATCATTACATGCAAATAGATCACAGGTGAGGATGTTACCTTTAGGAGCCATTCAAACCCATTTGTGTCAACTTCTGTGCATGTTATCAGGCCAAAATCACCAGGGTATGTAAACGTTTGATCAGGGTCATTTGGGTAGTTTCTGTTGTCATTATGATTTAAAAAGAGAAAACACAGTATTGTCAGTTTGACAATAAATGGTTTCACCCAACCACTAAGCATGAGTGGAAAATATGTTTTTGTGTCATCATTCATATTCTCTGAAAAAAGGCCAAGAAAGCAAAAATTCTGCCAGGGTATGTAAACTTTTGAGCACAACTGATATATATATAATCAGTTGTGCTCAAAAGTTTACATACCCTGGCAGAATCTTTGCTTTCTTGGCCTTTTTTCATATAAATTATATGTTGTTAATCTACTTATGACTCAACCTCTTTTGAAAATTGGATCACAGGAACATGTCCTGGCATTATGCTGTAGAATTTCCAGATTCAGCTTGGAATCCATCCATTGGTCATTTTCTCCAAACACAACAGTGTGTGCACAAAAATGTGTCCCTCATCTTTCCACAGACCATTTTTCAAGCAGTGTTGTGGAACAACCAGGTAGTCTTATTTTTTTGGAGAGTGGTAGTTTCCTCCAACACTTGTTGGAGTGTTTTTCCTCTGGTTGAGCCATGAACACAAGCATCTCAAGATATCTAAGAGATGTCTGCAGATGATTAGCGACCACCATAGGGTTCTTTGTTACTTATTTGAGGATTCTATGATTATTCTGAACTTTGGAAGAATGGCCACTCCTTGGGAGAGTAGCAGTAGTGCAGAAATTCTTCCATTGGTAAAAAGATCCTCTTTTTTTCTGAGATCTATCTATTCTTGTCATAGTATATTGCTTTTGAGTAGAATTCTGACTAAATAAAATTTAGCTTACCTAGGTGTCAGCATAAATCCTCCTGTTCTAACAGTGAGCTGTCAGCATGGTCTTCCACAGAGTTTGATCCCAAACTTTTTTTATTTTTTTATTTTCAACTTCAGAAATAAAATAAACAGCTCTCGTCATCTTTTGAGATGATAATTATTGCGTGTGCCAGGGAATATACGTCCCTAGGTAACACTTTTCCACCATTTGTTAGTCTAATCATTCTAACCAATTTACTACCACCACCATTCTCACTGCAGGTTTGATTTAAGGAGTTCTATCAAAGGAAAGGACATTTAGAGATTGTGATTGGCTGTGAGGCATGATGAATGCAATTTTTTAAAACAATCAGTTATGCATCTGATTAGAGCTGATCTCAGATCTGTGTTCTTACACTAAGGTGCTAAATAAATATAGGCCTTCAAGGAGCCATTCCTACAGTGGGTCTATGCTGAGAGTAAATAGATTATTGAACAGGAGCATGGAGTAGTAAAGAGGAAAACAATAGTAAGAATGTAAGAGTTTATCTCAATGACAAAGTTTTCAGCCTTTAAATGCAGAGTACAGACATTCACAAAAATATAATAATAAACTTCATGTGCATACATACACAGTATAAGACACTGTATGTGCTTATATCTTAATTATGTTCACGTTGGCATGACAACTACTTTATTCATCACCCCAGCATAACTGTTACTCTCCTAAGTGGTTATTTCATTTATTTTGCCTGGAGCTTTATGTTTGTCAGGCAGTCACAGATTGTGTGCTACACAAAGAGGGTTCACTCAGCAGGTCCACAGCGCATTACTCATTCCACAGCCCCTAGATGTGGTTTACATAATGCTTTTACTGCGTCACACCTTCATAAAGCTGGGTAATATTTTTAGTCTCCAACACAACAGCACTGTGATAATATTTTGACACATATAAATCCTGAATTAAACATTGCAGAACATTCTCTGGGAAAACAAGGGCTGTTGAAAGTATTAAAAATTTGGGTGTCAAGACCAGCTGCTGTTTCTCTGATACACAGATACTAGAGGTGCAGGAAAGTGCCTGGCAGCATTTCATACCCATGTATTTTTAACGCTCTCAATACAACAGTCTGTTTATTAAGTATGTATCTCAACATAATAGAACTGATCTCATTCTGTCTGTACTGTATTACATTGGGGTAAGTCATTTTAGTTCAGTGCTCATAATATCATTATTTTTGTGCAAGTATACTTTGGACCTCAAAATGACAAGTGTTTGTTGTTTTGACTGGAGATAAAGTCGATGATTTTTGTCTTGCTGTCTTGTTAAAGACACTGGGCCTTATTCACCAACTGCTTTTAGGAAGAGGTCTCTTCTTAAAACCCACTTGTGCAGATATTGGTGAATGATGCCCATTGTGTTGTAGCATGCTTGTCTCAGGTTAATTTTGGTCTGTAAGGGGTGCTAGAATAGACCTCTTTTGTATCTGAATTGCAGACAGAAAGAGTTAAAAGACTCTTTTAATTATTTAAAAGTTAATTTTATCTTTTAATTATTTAAAAGTAATTTTAGTTTTTTTTTAAGAAAAAAAAAATAAACTACATTTTTTACACAAACTTTTTAAAATATGTTTCATGGCTAATCAGCAAGATTCAAAGCCTTCACATTTTGTTTTATGTACATTTTCCCCCACCAAATATCCCTGTTATTTGAACGACAAGGTCATTAACTGAAACAGGAATATTGCAGAAAACATGCTACATGCATGCTAACCCTCCTGCACATTAAACTGACATGATAAGACTGGCTACCTTGCCCAAATACCCCAGCAAAATCTGACAAGTGTGATCAGCTGTGGCGGTAGGAGCCAGCATCTTGGATATGGTTGCCACCTCAGCCCTGGAAAATTCCTTGACACTCAATCAGTGGCTTTTTATCAAATTTGGTGGACAGGTAGCTATGCTCATGATGCGGTCAAAAGTAGATAGATGTCAGCTACAAAGCCTAATCATCACAGTTATCACATAGAAGTGCTGCCCATTGCCTAAACATGTCAGCAACAGTGAAGCTTTCCCACACTGTCCCTACATTGAGGTTAATCTGAACTAATCAAACCCATTCTTTTCAAATGGTTTGACTGGTTAAAAACATGCTAACTTCATAATGGAGTATTTTTTCCTGAAATGGCAAAACAACAATTCAATTCTTGGACAGGTGGCAACCAAGCTGTCTATATAAATAAAGGGGGTCACCGAATTAATCTCTTAGACTCCTCTTAGATGTCTCAAAATCTAAATTCTGTGGGAAGGTCCCTATAAATAAACTTATTATGCTGTCCATTATGGTAAAAAGGCACTAAAATATAAATTCATTCACCTAAAATGTGATGCTTCTGTCTTTGGTATTTTTACATACTTTAGAGCTGCAGCACTGGTCTGCCTTAGGGTGGCGCTATAACAAGTTGGTTCACCCAACTGGTTCTTCTTAGCTTAGCAACTGTAACAATGTCCGGGATACCACTGAATAACTTTTAAACATGCCATAGCATATTTGTAAATCTGAAAAATTTCCCAAGAGATCAGAAACAGTGAATTATTATTTATTTCTCAAACCAAAGCCAACTGCATTACCAGTCTAGAAAAGAGCATTTCCAATAGAAGAATTGCTAAACCAAACATTTTGTCACCAACACCCCCCGCGACCCTGAGGGAGAAGCGGCTTAGAAAATGGATGGATGGATGGATGGATGGATGGATGGATGGATGGATGGATAAAGCATCAACGCAGCTATGGTGGGTGAGTTAGCAGCCAGCCAACACTTAAGCATCCAACCAACATGGGATTCCCAGAATACCAGTGGGTATTTTGGACACTGGTGGCAACACTTAACTTGTTGCTAAATTATAAAGTTGAAGCAAAGCAGTAGACTTAACTGTTGTTATAGCATAAAATGCATCATTTAAAAGTACAGGTGTGTTAGGTTGCTTATAACATGCAAGTAAGAATATTTATGAATTTGTATTACTTTTATTACTTTAACTCATTCAGAGGAGAGATGCATAGTACAAAAGAATCAGGTATGGAACTCATCAGTTAACCACATGGAACGGGGCAGTTTCTGGAAAATGCCATTCGTTTTGTCCAAAAAAAAAAAAAAGGCTTAGAGGCCTCATGAGAGAATGTCTTTGACTCCAAAATGACGCACGAGTTCTGATTTTCGGAATCCTCTTTTGGCAGCTGAATGGTGGTAGACTGTAGGGAACCTTGCTCAGTGTTCTCTCTTTCTGGCTCTCCCTTTCGTCCTGGAGCGAGGACTGTGGTAAAAGATTTCTGCCCAAAGGAAGAGGAGCGAAGCTGTTTGTGTGTCTTTGTGCAGAACTCTGGCTGACTCGGAACTGTGCATACCATTGCGCTCACACAGACACTGAGATCCTTTCCCCACCCCACCACAACCCTGCTGAACACCACAAGGCCTTCACAGGGTCTGACACCCACACACATTACAACTGGCACACTCACCGCTCCAAGAGGCATCACTCTGTGTGTGTGGAAATTAAGTAAGTGAAATTCATGCTTATAAAGTCTGCTGTATATCAGTGTTAGTTTTATTAGCTGTGGTTGGACATTGAACAAAATGGCTGATCTGTTGTGTGGAACACTCGATGTTATGCTCTAAATGTCCAGCAGAGGGCAATGTTGGCCCAAAATCCTACAGTTTCAAGCACGCTGGGTACATTAGTCGCTGATGGAATTTGTGACTGTATCTACCCTGGGAATAATTGAGATTCCTCCAGATTTTTTTTGTGATATTAGTCAGAAACACGACAACTTGTCAACTGAATTGCTCAAAATTAAGCACTGAAAGTAGTGATCCAGTCTCACCTCCCATCTAAGCTTATTTAGGCTGACTTTAGACCTTATTAGTTTCAGTGTTCAACTGAAGCTCTTGGAGCCTTTACTGAAACTCAGCCTGGAAATGTTCAGTTGCTGCAAAACACCCCACTCTGAAAAATGGCAGTGGTGAGGGATGAATAATTAATGATAAATAATTACGCAGATTAAATTGAGGGAAGAGAAAGAAAAACAGATGCAGGGGGCGAGGTCACACGGGCGTTAAGACAAATCACCATGACGACAAGCCTTTAAGTCCATGGATCCCAGCCACTCCTGCCAAACTGTGGTCCAAAAACATCTAAGAACAAGCGTGCCTTCCTGTGTGCTTCCCCTGGAAAAAAAATGCTTTAGTGTCATCTTGGGAAGAAAAAGTGCGGCCATTACGGCAGTTACTAATATTTCTAAATGTTCTGGTGCCAGTTAATAGCTTTAGCACAGTCAGAGTCCTGGATTCTGTAGCAAAGCTGTCCATTCTCAAAACGACCCCTGGTGCAGTGTGGTGTTATTAACGAGTAATGTATGGCCATATATAAGGACATGGAGCATTATTCTACTGGTACAGTGACCATCAATTATGAGATCATGTTTTAACTACTTCTTTTATTCTCTCGCTCAAAAAAAAGCTTAATTCCAGTTGACAATTAAGAGGAAATCACTTGTGGAAGGCTCCACAACTATGAACACAGACCGAGAGAACAATCTGTGGCTTCCCAAAGTGTTCCAAGTGTGGCTGTTATGTAATAGAAATCCGTTTAACAAAGTACTTTTAATTAGAAGCACATTTTGTCAGTAAATAAGTGGAATTTTTGTTCTGGTAATGTCTGTGCAACTGTATGTGAGTAATGGTTTTAGCCTTCCAGCTTTGGAGCCATTTTTTAAGCCCTTGACAGAACAGGGGGACTGGATGTTTTGCACATGGAGTCTGCTTTAACCTGTCTCTCAAGCTCAACCCCATGGGCACTGAAACCCAGGGTATTAGGAAGATGAGGAGAGAGAGAGAGAGAGAGAGAGAGAGAGAGAGAGAGAAAGGCAGGCTGAGATGGGGTCCCAGGTGAACGGGGACTTAGAGAAGCTGACATCATGGCAGACTTTCTTCATCTGAGCTTTGGAAGGTGTTTGGCTCACTGCCCGGACCGAGTCTGAAGGCCTACATATGATTAGAGTCAGTCAACAGTTCACTTTCCTCAATGTGTTTCTGATAACTCCAAATATAGACTCCATATACTGAGCTCCTCTCACTCACACTATCGCTGCAGCTGATGATTATTTACATAATCAGTTACTATCAACTATTAATCCTTAAATCCTAGTGAAAGAGTTACCTTTTTTTGTCTGTCTGGTTCCTCCCTTCCTGCTGTTGTTTAGCCTAATTATGGTCATTGTTCAGTGCGTTTTGTTATAGTTATATGACTGGACAAAATCAGAATGCATTTTTTCCTTTTGCTAATTCAGTAACACTATTTTCATCATGTCCTGGGTTCGATTCTCCGGCCGGGCGACCATCGTGCTTTCTGTGTGGAGTTTGCATGTTCTCCCCGTGTCGGCATGGGTTTCCTCTGGGTACTTTGGTTTCCTCCCACTGCCCACAGACATGTGGTCAAGCCAATTGGACATGTTAAATTGCCCCTAGGTGTGTGTGTGTGTGTGTGTGTGTGTGTGAATGTATATGTTTGTCTGTCTGTTGCCCTGTGATGGACTGGTGACCTGTCCTGACTGGTGTATCCTGCCTTCCACCCAGTGACTGTTGGGAAAGGCTCCAGCTCCCTCTGTGACCCAGGAGGATAAGTAACTTCATCATGTGAAAGCAGAATTCACAACAACCCACATACGAAAATCACATGATATTGATAGAATTAACACATTTTCATCACTGATGTCAAGTTGAGATCAACAGTAGCTGCATGTTATAACCAAAGAGGGTATATATCAGTGGTTTTCAGCCTGTGGAAGCCAAACATAGTGTGTATGTATCTAAACCAAGAACTGCTCCATTGTCAACTTTCCTTTCTTCAGCCTGACATCCAGGCTTTTTTTTTTATATCTTAGTAAAATAAATGACTGAATGTTTCATTTACCAAATGTAGTGACTGTTTTTTTTTTAACAATTTTGAGTAGAACTCAAAAAACACTTGCCAGAACACAACTAGCAAACACATCTTTGACCAGCTTTGCACATAGAAAATCATAATATTTTGATTAAAACTCCAAAAAGTTTTAGTTTCCTTAATTGCAGAAAATGAGTGTTTCAGCAGTGACAATTGTAAATGTTACACACTGATTTTCAGACTTTGAGACTAAACTGTTGACTAAAACTCTTTGCCAGTGACAAGAAAACGTGGGACAACATTTTTTAAAATAAAATTTGTTTATTTAAAAAAAAACACAATAAATTAGAATCTTTCAACTTAATTTTAAAATACAAATAAAAAAGAAAGATAAATGCTGATTTCGTATATTTGGCTCATTCAAAATTCTTATTGCCC
This sequence comes from Pygocentrus nattereri, assembly GCF_015220715.1. NCBI lineage: Eukaryota > Metazoa > Chordata > Actinopteri > Characiformes > Serrasalmidae > Pygocentrus > Pygocentrus nattereri. Next base: position 46,993,824 of record NC_051211.1, read on the forward strand.
CCTGCGTTTCCTGTGTTGTATTGCAATCTGTCTGAACAGCATGTATCATACGACCATTACATAACACTTTTGCAAGAATGCTTCTGTTTGTCAACTTTTTCTGTAATCGATGCATCTCTGACTAATCATTACAATAATATTAGACTTGATTTACGTTATCTACTGTATGCACTTTTTCATACACATACGCACAGCTATTCTGCATCACTGGAAGTGCCGCTGACGCAGTCTGACCGTTTTTAGTGACAGAAAAAATAAAACACTGTTCTGACCCTTCATTTATTAGAAGGCTACATGATTCTGCTGTTGCTATGGTCACAGTGGTGCTGAATGATTTAGCCATTCATTTTGCCTTAGAAGAAGTGATGGAGTATAAAGGTTTGGAGCAGCAGCATATAGACATAAAATATATGCATTCATCTGGCATTTAATTCATTTATGAATAAATCTGCCAACAACATATAAATGCTTGTATAGCATTTGTGCAGAAAGACAGACAGGCAGACAATAGAGGGGGCTATTTTTATTCATACTAACGTGCTTGCAGAGATGTTTTAGATATTTTAAACCCAGAGCAACAGTCTAATGTTATTCTCATATCACGAGCTGGACGTTGGTTGAGTTGCCATTGTTATAGCATCGTATTCTTGAAATAAAGTCTCGTAAAGCTGCAGGAGCCACCTTAAACTTAGCAGCGAAGGAAATTGCTGTGGCATTTGAAACTTGGCCAAGGGTCGTGTTCTTCTCCTTTCAACCACTGAGATTCAAGTGTTGGTTTTTGGGGCAGATGGCATATATGTAGCTACTGGTCATCAGCCGTGTCACTCAAGTGGCTAGAGATGAGGGTCAGAGGAATGAATCCCAATTACGTTTCCATTTTCCAGCTTCAAGCAATGATGTGTGCAATGTGACCCGGCCCCAGAACCCCTCAGCAGTTTCACACAGTTCCTAGCGTGTCTCTGTGATGTAACTGAGTACAGTCCTCAATAGAGTGTTTGTATAGTGATGTCAGATTGTTTTTTGGTTTGTTTTTTTTTTTCAAGCCTGAAGGACATTCTCATTTGTTCCTGTTTATAAGATATCGAATGTTGGGGCCTAAATGGCTCGGCTGGTTGTCATTGATATCACAGTGAAGTGTTATAGAGCACACACATACACGCACACTGGATTTGCTTGATTGGGCTTTTTAAATGTCTTGTCACCAAGTGGTTGAAGTTCTCTTCTTTGTGCTGCCTTTGACTGCAATGGCACGGATGACCAGCACCATATTGCGCCTCGTATTTTCCCACTCATACCCCTGCTGCTGAAGGCTCGCCTGGATGAAAAATGGGCTCACACAAACACCAGTCCCTTTCTCAAAACCTGCCAACCCCTAGTCCATTGGGGCGTGAGCCAGCAGACCCCGCAAAAATCGGTTTGTGTTGGAGCCGCTGGCCAAGGCCTCATGGAGATTAATGCATAGAAAGAGTGGGGTGACATTTATGAGGAAGGGGAAGAACAAGAGAGAGGGATACAAGGGGCAGCATAGTCTATCAATTCAATTGCCTTCCCTCCGTGGTGCTCTCCGAGGAGTAAGACGAGAAGACTCGCTGTGGTGTCGGAAATAACTTCCCTTTTGTTCCACTGCATGCCTGCGGTCGATACTATTGATGAGGAACTTTGCAGAGAATCAAGCATTAACGCCGGCCTAATCAAGTTCTTCGTCTTCTGACCGCTTGTATTGCACCCACTTAATTGGCTCAGGGATGAAGATCGCGAGCCTGTTTTTCCTATAGAGCGCATATGCTCTCCCGCTTAATAAAGAGGGGGCCCTCCAATTATAAAAGGCCTTTTCAGGAAGATGAATAGCAGCAGGCGGTGTGAAAGGCCACTTGTTTGGTGTGCAGATTTTACGCAGCACTGGGGCGCTGGGGGTTATCAATACAAGCCAAATTAGAATGGATTAGACACAGATTAAAGCATGCAAACAGCTCTGTCCTGGCCCGCGGACCATCGCTCTTTCTGGCTCATGATCAATGTGCCTGAGAGAGCGCCACGGAGGTGCTATCCATCCTCATTACTGATGCAGCTGCCGCTGTGTATGAGGGGGGACTGGACAAAGCCTGCATCTGCACAAAAATATAGCCTCTCATAGTTTTTATGCTTTCCAAACTCAAAGTCACATTCCAGAGAGGAGCACTGAGCTCATAAAGTGAACTTCTCTGTTTGGCTTCAGCCTCGTAGTCAGAGGTGGCTGTACTCAATAAATAAGGGTTGCTAAATGGTTCTTGGGTCAACTGGTGTAGAAACCGTAGGTGGCCAGGGACAGTAACCCTTATATTCACAGATTCCAAACTATATAAATTTACTGATAACCACATAAGAAATTTCTAATGGTATTTTCCTTAAGGTGATGCAGTCAGATCCATGAATATTTGGCTGTCAACAAAATGATTATTTTAACTGTCTATTGCAAAATATTAGAGTCAAAATGAAATAATGCATAGAAACTCCAGCTGTAGCTTTATTTTGACTTTGAAGATATTTACATCCAAATTGGGTGAAGGATGTGGAATTTACAACCATTATCATGCATAGCCCTCCTTCTGTATTTACTCTGGTAAAGTGATTGCTGATGCAGATACGCCTACCTCCTGAAGGGAGTTGTCCATCTGGCCAGTTGTGAAGATGTTTTTGAGAAAGAATTCCTCTGTCATCCACCACAGCTATTTCCTGTGATCCCCTGGGTCTTTTGGTGTTTTAGAGCTCACTTTTTTTAAAGGTGTTTTTTTTATGTTTTTTTTTTTTTAATGTTCCAAATAGTTGATTTGGCCAAAGTTGATTTTGCCATATCTCTGATGGGGTTGTTTTGATTATCCAGCTCAATGTTGGTTTGCTTCACTTGCAGTGAAACTCTTCGGACTTCATATTGAGAATTAACAGCAACAGATTCCAAATGCAAATGCCACACTTGAAGACAACTTTACACCTTTTATCTGCTCACTAGCAAAAATAAGACCAGATTAGAAGTTGGCAAAACATCTTTGAAGTTCTCGATCAACATCATGTGGACATAAAACATAAAGATACATTTTTACCAGAATGATGGGTGGAGTATGATGAAGACACAGAACTGCTACTCATGAGCCAAAGCATAGCACCTCATCTGTCAAGCATGGTGGAGGTAATGTTATGGCATGGGCATGTATAGCTGCCAATGGAACTGGTTCCCTTGCGCTTATTGAAGTGTGCTAATAATCTGCTTAAACTCATTACACAGCACTTCATGGCACTTCACGGTGCAGATGGACCTGAAGCGAAGTCAACTTAAGACTTTTTTTAAAGAAAATAAATGGAATATTCTACAATGGCCAAATCAATCACCTGACCTCAATCCAGTTTCACTTACTGAGGCCAAAATGAAGATAAAACATCCCCAAAAACCTGCAGTAAAGAGAACAGAGCATCATCAGTGAAGAAACCCAGTGTCTGCTGATGTTCCAGATGTCAGGCAGCCAAGGGGTTTGAAACCAAATAGTAAAAATTACAATTTAATTCATGATTGTTATCTTGTGACCCTGATTTGCACATTCAACTCATTTATTGTTGAATTATATCTCCAATATTCTATAGTAGACAGCTAAAATAACGAAAATCCAAATATCTATGGACCTGATTGTGTATTCCCTTTACACATGCTGTCATAGAAATGCAATTTTGCAAACAGAATATCTATAGTGCCATTCTTTGTTTGTTTTTCTTTTGCTCTTTAATACTTTTTTGCGGCAATTGTATATACAGCTTTTGTAAACAGTGCTTTCTTGCCAACCAACACAACAGCAGCATCGGTTTAAGCATTTCAGCAGCTGCTGCTGCTTCTTAAACTGAAGCTGTGAATACCACCTTCAAGTTTGGAGGTCAAACCAATGTCATCATACAGCCGCATGTAAGATCACAGCATGCAGCATAATGCTTTTAAATTCTGGGAAGTGATTTGATGGCTTGGCTCATTTCTCACGTGTAGCGCTATCTGTAGGTTTTGTCTGTTCAGCATGCTCATGACAACAAAATTTCCCATAAATCAGTAATGTTACATCACCACCACAGTATGAGCACATTGCTTTGGCTAGCAAGATTTGGAGGTGACAGAATTATTGATGTTAACTGGCTAAAGATTTTTTTTGTGTGGAAATTGTATTAAACTCTATTTCCCATATCCCAGCCTTACATACAGGCCTGGATCATCCCATGGGTTTTATGGGCGCATTATCCACTAATTAGCCACTAAGCGGCCCCTGTGAGCAATCATAACAAAATATAAACAACTATTAAGGAGATGTATTTTATTACTTATCATTTGGTACTTTAGAGTGGAGGATACCCACTTCCAAAACATGTCAGATAAAAAAAAGTTGCTGCAAAGTTGTTGCATTGTAGATGAAATAATAGTAGTATAGTCTAAGCCACACACAGTGCACTGTGTAAATTGCTTAGATTTAAATGTCTGCATTTACTGACTAGTAAAGTTGAACACAGTTTAATTGTTATTTAAAAAAATATGAATGATATAACTATGCAGAGTTAGACCACATCAGAAATATTCCATTGAAGAGATGTTCTGATGATCATATACAGGGTGAAAAGTCAGAAGACACGTTTTATTTTATTTTATTTTTTATTTTATTATTGACTTTTATCGCTGGGGTCATCTCGAACAAATTGTGTATGCTGAGAAAATCCGCAGCAAACACCACCTTCAGCACCGACCACATTGTGGAGGCTTGTGACAGCACAAAAAATACAATAAAATAAAACGGTGTCCTGTGACTGTTGACTCACCCTGTATTTTCAATCCATCGTATTCACACACAGGAGTTTCAAGCTATGTGGGGGGACCATTGAGATGGGGACAGAAAGACATAATAATAATAAAAAGACAACACCCAACACTGCAGTTAATATGCTTGTATCATGGTACAGCACAGATCTTGTGTAATTTGCTGTATCGTTGCCCACAAAGTATCTCCATTTTTGTCCATTTGTTGTTTCAACACACCAGCTGTGCTTTGTGTCATGGGAAAATTTCATGATGAATGGACCAATAGAAATGCTCTAAAATCACTTGGAAAAAAATCTCTTTACATTTACTCATGTTGGAAGGTAGGAAAAGTTTTTGGTTGTCTTGTAAAGTTACAATTTTGGAGATAGTTGTTTTTCTTTGGACACAGATAAAATAGATTTTACACATGTAAACAATTTGGGTTGACACCTTGATTATGGGGATGTTTTTTGGGGAAGTTACATTTTAAAGAAGTTCTTTAGAGTCACACATCATTCACAAAAATCCATTTTTCCATTGGATCCAGTTAAGGGTTTATTAAGGAAGTTATCAGGTGTGTTATGAGAGTAAAGTAGTCCAAACGCATTCTCTAATAAAAATATTATGGTAGCTGTAAAAGTAGTCTAGCAAAAAGGAACATTTCAGTGTGAGGTTAAAACATGCAGCAAAACGTCTCAGTACTTCCAGCATCTCTCAGCATAAAGTTTCAAATAAAGTGCTAAAACTAGAAAGTGAGTGATGTAAATAATGGCCAAGTAGTCTGAACCAACAAAATCGAATGAAGTTTAAGGGGGAATTAGGAAATAACTGCAAAAAGTACTAGGACTACTTTCCTCGCAAATACATTTGAGTAGACGTAATCATGTGGAAATATACACTATGTTTCCAAAAGTATTTGTGCGCCTGCCTTCACACGCATATAAACTCGAGTGACATCCCATTCTCAATCCATAGGTTTTAATATGATATCAGCCCACCCTTCACAGCTATAACAACTTCGACTTTTCTGGCAACGTTTTTGACCAGGTTTATGGGTGTTTATGGGAATTTTTGACCGTTCTTCCAGAAGCACATTTGTGATGTCAGACACTGATGTTGGACGAGAAGGCCTGGCTCACAGTCTCCGGTTTAATTCATCCCAAAGGTGTTCTGTGGGGTTGAGGTCAGGACTCTGTACAGGCCAATCAAGTTCTTCCATGCCAAACTCGCTCATCCATGTCTTTATGGACCTTGCTTTGTGCACTGGTGCGCAGTCATGTTGGAACAGGAAGGGGCCAGCTTCAAATTGTTCTCAAAAAGCTTGCAGCATGAAATTGTCCAAAATCTCTGCTGAAGCATTAAGAGTTCCTTTCATTGGAACTAAGGGACCAAGCCTGACTCCTGAAAAACATCCCTACACCATAATCCCCCCTCCACCAAACTTGGCACAATGCAGTCAGACATGTACCGTTCTCCTGACAACCGCCAAATCCAGACTCATCCATCGGATTGCCAGATGGAGAAGCATGATTCGTCACTCCAGAGAACACATCTCCACTGCTTTAGAGTCCAGTGGCGGCACTTTACACCACTGCATTTGATGCTTTGCATTGCACTTGGTGATGTAAGGCTTGGATGCAGCTGCTTGGCCATGGAAACCCATTCCATGAAGCTCCCTACACTGTTCTTAAGCAGAAAATTGGTGACCTCTGCGCCTTACCATCCGCTGACCCTGCTCTGTCATTTTACTTGGCCTACCACTTCATGGCTGAGTTTCTGTTGTTCCCTATCACTTTCACTTTGTTATAATACCACAGACAGTTGACTGTGGAATATTTAGTAGGGAGGAAATTTCACGACTGGTGGCATCCTATCACGGCACCATGCTGGAATTCACTGAGCTCCTGAGAGCGACACATTCTTTCACAAATGTCTGTAGAAGCAGTCTGCAGGCCTAGGTGCTTGGTTTTATACACCTGTGGCCATGGAAGCGAATGGAACACCAGAATTCAATGATTTGGATGAGTGAGTGAATACTTTTGGAAATATAGTGTACATATCCATCAACATTTTCCCTAAAGTAAAGTCAGGGAGTAGACAGAACTATTTGCTAGTTCTATAATCCCTGGAATTCTAACTAGTTATATCTCTGTTTCTTATATGTGGACAATCTTTGTAGATCAAGGCTGATGATGTACTATAAGGTGAAATATAGATGATATTTAAGGCATACACAATTCCAGAACTGATTTTCACATGGTTTCCATTGAATGTCTCCATGTTGCAGTTTTCATGGCCTAGTCCAGCTGGAGTAGTAGGCTATTTGTCTGTCTTCACTTGTAGGACTTTTCCAAGAAGTGTTGTCAGTAGTCCATACTCTCTCCATGAACCTCCTGTCTACCCAAATCAGAGCCTTGTGTATTAGATGTCCCAGGACAGAAAGACTGCAGGTCTTGGACCATCTCCTCCTCACAACACTGGAATTCATTAAGATATAAAAGGCAAAGAAACAATGCTATACCAGTGCTCTTCTACAGGTTTGATACATGCAGTCTCAGGTGATGTTCTCAGATGGAGAATCATTTTAGTTTTGAAAGGCACTGGCAACTTTACGGCAAATATTTAGTTTTGAGAAACATCTTGATTGTTGACGTAGGGTAACTCATGGGCTATTTATCATGAGCAAATATCAGCTTGATATTTTCCCAGAAACTCTTTGTATTCAGTAAAAATACTACCATCCTGGTTCCCATTCGCAGAGAGGAGCTGCAGACACCTTGGAATCTCTTAAAAAGCAGAAATTATGGCAGATGCTTATGGTTGTCAGCTTCTCTACTTCCGTTAGAAATCCCCCTTTTCTCCATATGGGAGCTTCGAGCATATCATATAATGTTGTATGGTGTAAATATTATGAAAGACCTTCAGGAATAGGGATTTATGGCCACCAGGTTGATGTTATGACCAGGAGCTGCTGGTGACTTCTCCTGGGTGTGGAAGCTGAAAGCTGATATTGATTTGGTGGGTGCCAAAAAGTGTTTCTGGCGGAGACGAACACTTTGCAGAGCAGCAGCAGCGGTGGAGTCTCCGGTTTCTTTATTTGTAGCTGTTGGGGGACGATTGGGCTTTTAACCTCGTCCGGCCGCTCTCTGGGTTGGGGAGGGATAGAAGGGAGATCCATGGTGGATTTAGCAGTGGCGCTAACACACAGACTGTGCTGCTTAATGGGACCGCAGGGAGCTGGAGATGTGAGACATCAGTCAGAGAGCTGGCACAGGACAGAGAATAACGAGCACGTACACAGCTACTAGACTGTTACTGTCCCCATGCTTCTCCTTATTATGTTTCTGTCCTCCAGCATTTTGGATTTGGAATAGTACTATGACTGTTTGAGCTAAAATACAGATTTAATATTTCATTTACAAGTGTTTTTACTCATTTGAAGCAACAGAGTTAAAAAAGCACATTCTGGAGATCAAAACGACATGCTCTTTTTTCGAACTAATTTGTATGAAACTTTTCATTCATTTCAAAAGAGCCGATTAGAAATTAGAGAATATTCTGAAACATGCACAGTACTGTACAAAAGTTAGAGACCACCCTTCATTTAGTCAAAATGGTAAGCATCAGGGAAGAAAAAGAAACACATACTTAACATGAATTCACTCAGAAGCCACTACATCTCCAAAGTTCATTTTTATATTTCATAATCCAAGTTATTCCAAACACATTCAGTTGTGTTGAATTCTGCGCTCTAGCGGGACCAGTCCATTGTACTAAGAACATCAGCAGCTTCTTTGCTTGATTTGCTCATTTTTTCTTCTTCCTTTTGTTTTGGATAAGAAGGCCTTGCTTGCAATTGCCATTTGAATTCATCCAAAATGTGCTCAGCGGGGTTGAGGTAAGGGATTTGTGCAGGCCACTGGACTGCCTCCACACCGAATTGGTCAAACTATGTCTTTGAAGACTCTGTGCGCAGGGGCACAGTCATGCTGGAATAGGAAAGGACCTTCCCCAAACTTTTCCCCCAAAAGTATATATACTTATGGAAGTATATAATTGTCTAAACTGAAAAAATGTTGTAGCATTAACATTACTAAAGCTAAGAGGCCGAGCCAAAACTATAAAGAAACAGCTCCAGACTGTTATTCCTTCTCCAACAAGCATTACTGTTGGCACTATGCAATTTGGTAAGTGGTGTTCTCCTGGTGTTCACCAATTCCAGATTTGTACATCAGACTGCCAGATAGTGAAGCATGGTTCATCATTCCAGAGAACATGTTTCCACTGCTCCAGAGTCCAGTGGCGACATGCTTCACACCGCTCCAGCCAGCACTTGGCATTGTGCATAGTGGTCTTAGCTGTGTGTGCAGATGCCCAGCCATGAAAACCCTCTTGATGAAGCTCCAGGCACACAGTTCCTGTGCTGAGATTGCTTTCAGAGGCAGTTTGGAACGCTGTACTGAGTGATGCAACAGGAGATTTTTATGTGCCTCTGTGAATTTATGTGGTCTACCCGTTTGTGGCTGAGCTTCCAAGATGCTTTCATTTCTCAATAATAGCACTTACAGTTGACCAGGCCAGATCTAGACTTGTGGTCTTTTGCACATCTCTGTGCATACTGTGCTTTTATTCCTAACAACTGCTGTTTGAAATAGGTAAACCAATGAATTTATTTCTCACCCATTTCAAACCATCTATAATGCATGTTTGATTAGAGCACATTTCAAATAACCCAGTTAGGAATAAGTGAGCATTTTGTAAATATCCAACCATATTTTAGAGGGTTACATGTCCTGCAGTTAAGCAGTTGGCTTTGCAGCTGTTTCTGTCCTCAATCAGACGCTGGCAGTGTTCAATAAATAATGAGCACAGAGAGGAACCCACAAACACAAATGCACACAGCCAGCGAATGTATACAGTGAGCTGTAGGCATAGGTAAGCACACATTAGTATTCAGGTCTTTCCTCATAATCTGGGCACACAACAGATGTCCTGCTCAGCCCTGGTGTGTAGGAATCAGGCCAGCGCCATGCTAATGAAATGCCTGTCAGCCGGCGAGATGGATGCCCATTATCAGAGCTAATGTGTGTGAGGCGGGAGCGCCGTGTGTGCCTGAGTGCTTCACTTTAGCTCTTGTCAGATGCACTCGTGCTGTCACTTTTCATCCAGTCAAACACACACACGCACACACACACACACACACACTCAAGGGGAGTATGGCTTATAAAAGGAAAATGCTTTAATGCAATTTTGTACCCAGAAGTAGGGGATTTCTCAAAGTCTGTGTGAGGTGTAAAGATATTAGGCTACAGATTTAATCAGCATGATTGCAGTCACACCTCTTAAAGTAACTGTCCTACTTGATTGTAATGAAAACTTGCCGCCACACTGGCTCTTTGTGGTTGCTTTTTAGATTGGTTAAAGACATGGCTGGATGAAAAATCTATTTTTTTCCAGTCAACCCACATGCAGTTGATCAGCCAAGACATGTTTGATGTCCAAATTTAGCTTTTTTAGTTTTACCTGCAAGGCTAACGTTGTTAGCAAACACGAGAAATCAATAGTTACCCAAATCTTAAATCCCCTAAGTTATTTAGGACACAGTATGACATACTGCAAACTATAAAAATGAGCAAAACTTCACCATGTCGATGAACGTTGTGGTCACTCCAAGCTCCTTTCAAATAGGCATACGAATGCTAGAGGTTGCATTCACATAAAATAACCGTCTGATGAAAAATCTAATTTACATATTTTTCCCACTTACCCCAGACGTAGTTAATCAACCTTGATATGTTTCATGCCCAAATTTTGCTTCTTTCATTTAGCTATGGGGCTAATGCAGCTAACACACACTAGAAATGAATAGTTACCCAAATCTTCTCTGTAAATACATCCCCAAAACTTCTCTCAACATATTCAAACCACTCAAGGTCTTCTTTCAGGTTGTGCAGATCTGTTCATGTGGTTTAGGACACAGTATGAATAAAATATGCTATAAATATGAACATTATGACCAGCCACTTTAGACAAAAGATGCTAAAGTTACTTCCATTCACACTGGCGTATATTGAATTCTTGAATTGAATTCACAACCATCAGACATCTCTGTTTGCATACTGTGGAATTAGACCTCCGCATTTAACCCATCCATGCAGTGAAACACCCACATACATGCATACTAGTGAACACAGACACACAGACACTAGGGGGCAGTGGCCACACTTGCCCAGAGCGGTTGGCAGCTCTGTCCACGGCACCCAGGGAGCAATTGGGGGTTAGGTGCCTTGCTGAATGGGAACTTCAGTGATGGACCTTCAGCGGAGGGGATTGAGGGATTCCCTAACCTCCAGCCCACGACTGCCCCATATAGATGCTACAGATCATGGTTGGATTTAAAAAGAGCACCCAGAGAGGCCTAGGCCTTTATGATCAAGGATAGGTCAAGCCCTTTGTTATGATACTTCTTACCACTTGTGTCAGTGTGTCAGCGAATAATCCAGTTTAAGAACAACATTCTTTAGGCATTTAGGCATTTTACTCTTTAAAGTGCATAATATTATCAAAAGACTAAGGGAAGGCTATGTGGAAGCTGCATGTCAACATTGTCCAGAAATACTGCTAACTTCTCTGGGCTTAAGCTCATCTCAAATGGACTGATACACTACAGAGAAGTGTATTGTGCTCTTTTGAGTCAGTTTTTCACATTGTTAATGGAAAACATGTGTTGTTCTCTGGGCCAAGGAAGAAAGGAATCATCCAGTTTGTTACCAGTGTAAAGTTCAAAAGCCAGGGTCTGTCACAGTATGAGTGCTTATAATGTGGGTAATTTTGATGTTCAGTGCTTTCTATTTTTATTAGCATTTCACATACTGTGGCAACTTGGAATTTAGGTTTGTACAATTCCTTAATTATGTTTTTTTATCCTCGGTCCATGGCAATCAACTGAATGCTACTTTGCTGGCAGATAGATATAGGTGAACAATAATTAAATGTTCCTTTAACATGGTGATTAAGATGCATTGCCTTTCCCCACAAGCATTATTTTCAGAGCAAACAGCTTAGATCTATAGCTCTGAGCTGAGGTCATGTTAAAGGGAGGATGCGGTAAGGCTTGCTTTGCCTCTCTGTGCTGTTGAATAACTTTAGACACTCACCTTTAGTGTCAGAGCATGATATTAAAGTAGGACATGGGGTTTATACAGGTCCCCTGGGCTCCAGCACTGAACACTCTGACCTTGAGGAAGGTTTTCAAGAGTTTGCCTTAGTTTGTGCTTTGCGTGTGTGTGTGTGTATGTGTGTGTGTGTGTGTGTGTGTGTGTGTGTGTGTGTGTGTGTGCACATGTGTGTTGTCTTTGCCAAGAAAGATGCTGAATCTACATAATTGTGTCAGAGAGAATGGGTCATTGATCCACCAATGACACTTTCACTCCTTAACAGACACACACACACACACACACACACACACACACACACACACACACACACATACTTAAACAATGTCAGGATGTGAGGTCACACATTTGCCCCATATGTATTAAGTTGTTGTTCATGTAACAGAACTTCATGTCTTTAAATGATGATGTCCTTAACTTTATTATGTATATTAATGTACTGCGGTTTTATTCAAAGTACTTTTGGAACCTTTCTTTTTTTTTGCAAAAGTTGACGACACTTTATTTGAACTCTGTTACATGACATTGACATAATCATATCATAAACATGTCTGGCTGATGTCATATCATTGCTGCCCAAAAAGAAAAAAAAGAAAAAGTGTTTCAATTGTTGTTCATTTAAATTTTTTATATACAAGTTATTCATCTTTTTGGAGATTTCTGTGAAGATTAGATATAATATTTCACTTGCATAAGGAAGAGAAATGTCAAAAGATACATGAAATAACAGGAGTTTCCAAAATTGGAATTAAAAAAAAAAAACTAAACATAAAAACAATTATAGAAAAATACAGAGACAATGGAACTCATAACAACTGCAAAACCTGGTAAACCACCAAAACCATCCCTATATATACAATGCTAACATGGAGACCACTAAAACAGTCCCCAGATAATCAGCACTTAAAACCTTCATGATTTCAGGAGAAATTCAAGCTGCTTCAGATCTGAAAAAATCCACAGGCGTTTCTGTCCATCCTTCCACTGTGAGAAGACAACTCAACACCATGACTCTGAAAGGATGTCACCAATTTCTGAACTTTGGAGGTGTGGAAAAATATCCCTGCAGATTCCTTTGAAAAACTTAAATCGAGGCTCCAAAAAGAATAAAAGCTGTAAAAAAAGCAAAGGTACTAAAAATGTCTTGAGTTCTTGAGGCTTCAGTGTAATTTAATGTAATTAAATATACATTAAGTATATGCCTTATATATTACATACAATCCATAAATATTAACCTAAATATTAACTTTTACAACAAAACCTTTTTTACAGACTTTAAAAATGATAGCTTCAATTTACAATATGTTAAAATATGAGTATTATCTTTCATTATGAATGGACCACTAGAAACGGTACAAAATCACTTGGAAAAAAATCCAGTAATTTAATATTAATATCAATCAATCAATCAATCAATCAATCAATCAATCAATCTTCTATTTTTTCCTTCTCTTCTAAAGTTACTATCTTGGAGATGCAATATTTTGTCACAACAGGGACAGTACATTTAACCTGTTAATTGCCACCCTATTTTTGCTTGAAACGGCATATCCAAAGTAAAAGGAGTTCTGTTCCCACATACTTTGGGGAGACGGTCATGATCTTGGTCTTTTTCCCAACTGTCAGAATAATTGTATGAATTACTGACACTGAGTAACAGAGGCTAGAATGATGGATTTCATAGATTACTTTCATACATCCCTAAACTGATCTCTGACTCTTGCTGTGTTATCAAGACCACATGTTTTGGATTATGACACCTCTGTGGAGAACGGTGAGGCTTTGAAGGTAAGAACTCTCAGACTGGCTAGTTACTGCTGCGAATAACGGATCATAAAATTCATTGCGGGAATTGAATGCCGAGATTTCAAGCTTTCTTGTGTAATATTGCATCTACGTATGTATTGCTGGATGATTTGATGCATAAAAATAATGTATAAAAATGAAAGTGAATGCTTCAGTGATCTAGACAAGGCTAAATTCATTACACCATACACCCAAACTGTCTCACACACACACACACACACACACACACACACACACACACACACACACACACTCTCACAAACCAAGGTGAGGGTGTGGTATGTTTAGAGCAGCAGACAGACCAAAAGCGCTGATACAGAGTTCACTCATCTGTGGAGGAACTGCTGCTTCAGGCGGCAACAGCAGTGTGTGCAGGAGCTTTTTGTCATCATTCAAGAGGTTTTAGTGCCTATGCTCGAATGAAACACACTCGCAGAAAGCAGCCCTCCACAAAAACAAACACAAAAAATGTGTTTTCCTCTCATTCACTGTGTTGTCTCTTTCAGCACTAGACTCAACAAGGTGTATGGTTGAGGTACTCGGCCTATCACATCCCTGATCTCTTCTCTTATCAAGGACACGTGTATGTGTTTTATGTGTGTGCGTGTGTATGTGTGTGTGTGTGTATGTGTGTGTGTGTGTGAGTATGTGTGTGTTTTCAGCATTAATGCACCTGCTGAAGCCCTGAGCCAGGCCATTACCATTGCATTATAGTCCGCTCTCACCTCCCCCAGCCCTCACTACACTCATTCAGTCTCGCTACGAATTTAACACAATTTTACACACACACACACACACACAGAACGATGAAGCCTCTCTCCACATGATATGGAGTCATTTTCCCCGTTAGGCAGTAATTACCCCAGATAAGGGGCAATTAGGGATGGTATTTGGTAATGACCAGCACTGGATGTGTTTAATTACAGACCCCTCCAGTGCAGCATCTGATTCCTGTAATGGAGAGGACTCACCTTCATATAATGGGGGTGAGAGACAGACCTGCAGAGTGAGAAAAGAGGGCGAGAGAGCAGAGAGAGAGTGAGAGAGAGAGAGAGAGAAGGCGGAGAGAGAGCGAGAGGAAGAGAAAGGACGTGAGGAACAGTGAGAGAAAAAAGAGATAGAGAGGAAGAGAAATTATAGAGAAATGAGAGACAAAAAAGAAAGAAAGAAAAGAGAGAGAAAGAGAAAAGAGACAGGGAATGAGAAAGAGAAAGAAAAGGTGAGTGAAAGACAAAAATAAAAGAGGGAGAAAAAAGATGAGAAATAAAGAGAGTTTGGGATACAACATTGAGAAGGACAAAGGGAAAGAGAGAAGAATGGGAGTGAGAAGATAACTGAAAGAAAGAGAAAGGGAAAAGGGGAGAGGGGAAAAAGAGGAAAAAGGGAGAGAAAGAGGAGAGGAGGAGAGAAACAGAGGAGGTGGAGAGAGAGCACTGAGAGAGCAAGAGATAAATGGCTGAGAGAGAAAGGGGAAGAAAGAAGAGAAAAAGAGAGGAGAGAATAAGTGCAAGAGAGGGAGAAAGCCAGAGAGAGAGAGAGAGAGAGAGAGATACCCTGAGATAGAGTGATACAGAGTGGACAGATTGGCAGGTGAATGTGTTAAAACACAGCCATCTTTCTTCTGTGCCCAGTTTTGCGTTCCAGGTCGTGACCCCGGCCGCTGTTATGGGTATACGCTGTAATGTGTGTGCCAGCAGGGTGAAGGCCAGAGGTCAGAGCGTAGGGGAAAGAATCTGAGGCCGCACTCAGGGCTGGAAAGATGACCCCCGTCTGCAAGTCGTCTCTGGGCGACACCCGAAATAGTCAGGAAAATCCCACTAAGCATAAACACGGCTTCTGCTGTGGTAATCTAACAGCTATTCTCAATCCCTCATTATTAATAAATCATCACCCACACTTCAGCACCAGGCTAAATAAAATCATTAGGGCCCGTCGCAACAGGATCCTGCTACAGTATGGCTGTCATATCTACCTCACAATTTCCATTAGAGTCCACTTTAAATACTGCCTGTCCTCTCCTTAACACATCCGTCTCTCTGCTGTATTAGACTGTGTTTATATAGCTTATCATCTGGATGATGCCATCAAAATCAACAATTATAAACTGTGATTTCCTCCAGACTGACTAGTGAGGAGATTAGGCTGATTAATTTTTAGACATTCTGAATGGGCTACCAGCTGAACTGCTCTTTGTTGTCATCTACTGCAAACACCCTGCTGCACCCAGTCACTTTAGTCATTAAGTAAACTCAACAGAACTACTAGTTTTCCATTCATCACTCCTGTAACTTAATAAGCACTCAGTTTTCCAGGTAGTTTCTACAAGCATTAGAATGTGAAAATACAAAGCTACTGTAGAAGTTAAACTCAAAGACCTACTCTTTTCAACAACAAAAAAAAGGTATAACATAGTGGAATCTTCATGATCTGATGCGTTTTTAACAAAAATTAATACATAATTAAATAAATTAAGTAAAATAAATAAAACTAGTTAATATATTTGTTACATATGAAGTTTTTTTTAGGTTGAACTGATGACTTGCTCTGTTGTATTAAGGTTTACTTTACTTTACCTATTTAATAAATAGGTTTATTTTATGTGTTTTTATTGTATTTACCGATTTCTGTACTCACTCAACTTTTGTTCCACTTGTACATCTTGTTCAGCTTGTTAAGACATGCCACTGCAGGCTGAGGTTGTTATGCCAGTACATAGACAGTAAAACGATAACGTAACACTGAGCAGCTGATCAAGACATCGGTGGGGAGCGAGAGCAGTGTGATGACTGACCCTGACCTGCCAACCCCATGACCCCTGACCTTGGTTCCCATCTTTCAAGTTCCTTTTTTAGAAGCTTTTTGTGGACATTCCCAAAGGGGTCCTACTGTAGAAGCATGAGTCCTTGATCGTACAATAATTACTACAGTCAACCAGTTTCTGTCAGTTTCAGCACTGAATCACTGAGATATATAACAAAATCTTCATTTCATACATGACAGTATACCACACATTCAAAGCATTCCCAGGTTACACAAATTTGCAGAAGTTTCTCTGAATAATCGAGAAACACTGTAATAAGAGTACATCTATTAATGGTAAGTTAATTGAGAGTAATAATCATTATTAAACATTTCCATAATGTAGCAGTTAGTCATTAACTTATGATGGAAATAGGAACTGACATTAAGTTTATTAAGTGGTGTATAATGAGTAATGCTATGTGTCCATTACTTGTTAAGTAGTGATGGTAATGATAATTACTGGCTGGGAAATAGGCTATACACACACACACGCACACACACACACACACACACACACGCACACGCACACACACACACACACACATATATATGTATATACATATATATATATATCTTCTAAGCCGCTTCTCCTTCTGGGTCAAGAGGGATGCTGGAGCCTATATATATATACTGCTCAAAAAAATAAAGGGAACACTTAAACAACACAATATAATTCCAAGTAAATCAAACTTCTGTGAAATCAAACTGTCCACTGAGGAAGCAACACTGATTGACAATCAATTTCACTGCTGTTGTGCAAATGGAAAAGACAACAGGTGGAAATTATTGGCAATTAGCAAGACACACTCAATAAAGGAGTAGTTCTGCAGGTGGGGACCACAGACCACTTCTCAGTACCTTTCTGCTTTCTGGCTGATGTTTTGGTCACTTTTGAATGTTGGTGGTGCTTTCACACTCGTGGTAGCATGAGACGGACTCTACAACCCACACAAGTGGCTCAGGTAGTGCAACTCATCCAGGATGGCACATCAATGCGAGCTGTGGCAAGAAGGTTTGCTGTGTCTGTCAGGGTAGTGTCCAGAGGCTGGAGGCGCTACCAGGAGACAGGCCAGTACACCAGGAGACGTGGAGGAGGCCGTAGGAGGGCAACAACCCAGCAACAGGACCGCTACCTCCACCTTTGTGCAAGGAGGAACAGGAGGAGCACTGCCAAAGCCCTGCAAAATGACCTCCAGCAGGCCACAAATGTGCATGTGTCTGCACAAACGGTTAGAAACCGACTCCATGAGGATGGTATGAGGGCCCGACGTCCACAGATGGGGGTTGTGCTCACAGCCCAACACCATGCAGGATGCTTGGCATTTGCCAGAGAACACCAGGATTGGCAAATTCACCACTGGCGCCCTGTGCTCTTCACAGATGAAAGCAGGTTCACACTGAGCACATGTGACAGACGTGACAGAGTCTGGAGACACCGTGGAGAGCGATCTGCTGCCTGCAACATCCTTCAGCATGACCGGTTTGGTAGTGGGTCAGTAATGGTGTGGGGTGGCATTTCTTTGGAGGGCCGCACAGCCCTCCATGTGCTCACCAGAGGTAGCCTGACTGCCATTAGGTGCCGAGATGAGATCCTCAGAACCCTTGTGAGACCATAAGCTGGTGCGGTTAGCCCTGGGTTCCTCCTAATGCAGGACAATGCTAGACCTCACGTGGCTGAAGTGTGTCAGCAGTTCCTGCAAGATGAAGGCATTGAAGCTATGGACTGGCCCGCCCGTTCCCCAGACCTGAATCCAATTGAGCACATCTGGGACATCATGTCTCGCTCCATCCACCAACGTCACGTTGCACCACAGACTGTCCAGGAGTTGGCGGATGCTTTAGTCCAGGTCTGGGAGGAGATCCCTCAGGAGACCATCCGCCACCTCATCAGGAGCATGCCCAGGCTTTGTATGGAGGTCATACAGGCACGTGGAGGCCACACACAATACTGAGCCTCATTTTGACTTGTTTTAAGGACATTACATCAAAGTTGGATCAGCCTGTAGTGTGTTTTTCCACTTTAATTTTGTGTGTGACTCCAAATTCAGGCTCTGCATTGATTTCCATCGATGAGTTTTGTGTGATTTTGTTGTCAGCACGTTCAACTTTGAACAGAACAAAGTATTCAATGAGAATATTTCATTCATTCAGATCTAGGATGTGTTATTTGAGTGTTCCCTTTATTTTTTTGAAAACCTTGAATCTCAATTTTTGACATTTTTTAGTTTTTGACTTGATTTGAAAAAACATGTCACCCTTTACATTGTGTGTAAATTTCATGATGAATGGACTACAAGACCAAAAATTGCTTGGAAAAAAGTCTGGTTTCATTGACTTACATTAAAAGCAAAGTAGGTTTGTTCCTTCCCATGTAAAGCTTCCATTTTAAACATACAAGGTTTTCTCAGACAACAGCGATTCTTCCTCTTTCTCTCTCCATCATTCTCTTTTTTCTCTATTTCTCTGTCACCCCCCCCCCTGTTTTTTTCTCTCTCTTGCTCTACTTCTCTTTTTTATCACTTTTCTCTCTTGTCCCACCCCGCTCTTGCTTTTTCTTTCTCTCTTTCTCTCTCTTTTCTTTGTGGACTAACTCATTAACATGCATTAATACCTGTCATATTTCAGGCAGACCTGTTAGTTTTTCATCTGTGACAAGCTGTAATTCCTTCTGTCTTTTTCTCTCTCTCTCTCTCTCTCTCTCTCTCTCTCTCTCTCTCAATTACATGCAAGCACACACACACAGGCCGAACGCATGAGGCATGTGTCCCTGATAACATCTTCGAGCGGATGAATTACAGTCATTGCTATACGTGTGACGTGTAATTATTCTTTAGGCTCTTTGGCACATGTGGCAGATGCTGTGGCGCGATGCCAGAGTTTGATGTGGAGCCACTCTGTACGACACACTCCACATACCAGCCTTTCCTGTGCCTGACATGCTGTGGTCACACACTGCGGGGCTTAATTCATGACCGCAAGTCGACAAGGTGGACACGATGTCATGACCACGTTCACAGTCTCTGACCTGAAAGCCTCATTTAACTTTTATTGTACTTGTTTCTATGTTGTTTAAAGGCTTTAAGAGCAGCAGGCGCTGATGACAGTCATATGAGTGTAAAACGAGGAGACTCCAGAGATAACTGGACGAAGCTATTTACAGCACAGAAGCACTCTATGGATAGATGAAAAGACAGGGTCGCTGACCAACAACCCCTTAATACACACACACTTGGCTGGTCATTTCTACCTATTCTTCATCTTCACAATAAGCAGGCTGTCTGTTGCATTTAAACTGTCAAAATTATATAACACACACAAAATTATATATATATATATATATATATATATATATATATTACTCCTGAATTACTTCAGAAGTACTTCTGAACATAAGTGGTTATATTTATTACAGAAGCATATCGATTTTTAATGCAATACCGTCTCAGAGACTGAAGGTCACAGACATTCATTATTGGTTTTCATCCATGTCTCTTAGGCATATCGATTTGTCTGGATTATCTGAATCTTTTAATAATATTTTCAATAATAAACCTATTTAATTATTAAATTTGGACTGTAGAAGATGATTTTTTTCTTGCAGTCACACATTGAAAAACATTGGGCTTCATTCTTCAACCATTCTAAAGAAGAAATATCTTCTTAAAACCCATTTACACAGTTTTCACAAAGATTTTGACATTCTGTGTTTTCTTATCTGGGGTTTGCTCTTAGGTAAGAACAGAATCTACACACACTCACCAGCACAAAAGTGCTCTGCACTTTAAGAACACGACATGAATCTGATGCAGACTTTTTCTTAGAACTTTTCTCAAAAACAAATTTAGGAAAAAAATAGGAAGAGGAGGCCCAATGTTCATAAACTGCTGGACTGTTCACTCATACAGTTTTCCTTTAAAGTTCCTTTTATACCCAATCATGATAGCATCATCTTCAACCCATGCACCTGTTTAGCCATGGAAAATTCCTAAACAGTGTTTTTGATGGTTCTATAAATGTACAATGACATTTCTCCTCTGACAGCTTTTTTGGAATGTGTTGCAGGCATTGTGGGTGTTTTTTGGAATGTGTTGTTGATCATAATTACAAAAATCAATAAAGTTGGTAAGGTAAAATATTAAATATCTATTCTTGGTGCTGTTTTCAATGAAATACCTGTAAAAGACGGTTTACAAATCACTGCTTTCTGCTTTTATTTGCATTTAACCCACTGTCCCAGCGTTTTTGGAACTGGGCTTGTACTTTCATCTTTGAGAGGGGAAAATCAAGCTCTAGTTTTTCTTTAGATCTATAAAAATTCCCAGATATTTCTATCTATCCTTCTACTATGAGAAGACAACTCAACACTATAGGACTGAAAGGATGTTTAGGTGTCAAGTAATTGTTATTGAAAAACAAAAAAAAAACCAGACAAAACAAAGATTAAAACTGTGAATCAAACAAAAAAGGTGTTGGTTTTCTCTCAAGTATGGACTGGACACCCCAGAGCCCAAACCCCAACATCACTGAATGTGTTTGGGATTTCATAGATCATAGAAGCAGAAAAAACCAACAACTTCTAAGACCAAACAAGACAAGGTCTTAAAAATGTAAATGTTTTTATACAACAGAAACAATATGGAAATATCCTTCCTCACATTTACATGTGAGCCATTTATTGCTATAGTTGCATGGTCTCCATGGAATCCATCTCCAAATGTTTACATACATGCTCTAAATGCCAAATATAGAAACAATTGAAGTACTGATTTTTAAAGTTTCAGAAGTATTTTAGAATTTAGTCAGTTTATATTCAACACATTTATTGACATCTCTAATTTCACATATGGTTTTAGATCAATATACAATTGGTTTTTAGTGATTTCATGAAGAATGGACTGAAAGAAAAGGCCCAAAATGCCTTGGAAAAATGTCTGCTTCCATTGACTTGTAAAGTATGTTTATGACATTGAAAGTAAAGTAAGTTTTTTCCTTCTATAAAGTTATCAAGGTTTTGTTCCGACAGCAGCAACACAGTATATGTACATAGTATACATCTGCAGGGAGAAAAGAACCTGCTCTCTTAATCCTCCCCCAAATTAGCTGTTGAAAAACCACTGAAAATATATATTTTTTTATTTCTAAAAGATGTTTTTGCACATTTATTCAATAGCATTGAGGTTATATTAAGGGCATTTTCCTCTTGTATACTCTTGACCTTGGCTTTTATTGGATTACATCAGTGCCAGTATCCCCAGCAGAGAAATGTGAATCTTTGCAAGTTCTGAAATTGTTATTGAACTTGAACCACCATATTTGATAGTGATGAAACTGCTAATAGGCAGCCTGTGGACTCAGGAGCGGTCTAGCATAAAGAGCGGAATGACCTCGCTTTAAAACGGAAAAATGAAAACTCCTCAGTCCATCACATGATGGCTCAGCATAATAGAGTTGGCAGTGGCATCCCCAGCTGCTGTAGCCCAGGTTCTAATTGGCTCCCTTGTGCAGGTCATTGGGCTCTGAGGTGCTGAGCTGTCCCTATTTAGAGTGTGAAGTCTTAGAAGCAAGTGTCAGCCTCAAAGACGGATCGCTGCAGCTTACCTCTGCTTTCTCTGTACCCATTAAAGGAGTAATGGTGGAATTTGGAAGAAAGTGGGAGTCTTAACGCATTGACCAGATGATAAATTGGGACTGTCCTGTAGTATCTAGAGGAAGGTACTAACTTTGGTTACTTGAGATGGAGCTGGAACCTTTAAAGTGCTCAGTTTGAAGTGGGGGGGATTAAAAAGACAGCTGAGCTGTGTGAAAGTGGTCCTGGGGAAGCCGTTTGATGTTCCCGTCTGTGATCACTTAACCATTTGTGTCTACAGACTGGTGTGTCGCTTTTGTATCTGGGATGTCTGATCACACACACACACACACACACACACACACACACACACACACACACACACACACACACACACACACACACACATTTATATCTTGTCACATTTTTCAGGATAAAAAAAAAAAATTGTTTTAAAAATTGTTATTCATAGCAAACACCAGTAAAAAGCGGTAAAAAAACTTAAAATTATAAGTTTGTACATGTTTGACATTTTGTTATGAAAACACTATTATTGAGCCTTGTCAGTTTTAACAAATGATAAATAGCTTTTGTACTTTGCAATGTGAGGACTATTTTGCTGATCTTGATATTAGTTCTTCTTTTTTCTCACGTTTTCCCACAAAGACTTTTTTAATTCTGAAAATATCCTGAAATCATAGTGAAAGTGTGCACATTTGTTTCTGTAAATTGTGGGGGCATTACATAGACTTCCATTAATTTCCTGGAGACTTACCCAAACCTCAACCATAACTACTACTAGCCTAACTCTGTCCATAACCCTAACCTTATCCTTGCCTTAAAACACGTCTTCACCTTAAAATTGAAATCTCTTGTGAGGACAAGCTTGGAGTCCCAACAAGGAAGAAAGTCCCTCGAAACATGAATGTATAAACAGGTTCCCACAACGTGGCATAAACCTGACACACACACACACATACACTCCCCCAACAGATGTCCCCCAGGATAAGCTAATCATTGTATTTTAAGGTGTTTAATTGATCAACTTTCTCTAACACACACATATACAGACTCATTGTTTTACTGCTTGTTTACCTCCTGCTGTTTGAGCTTGTGAGTTCAGCAGGCTGTTGTGAATGAAGATCAACTGACACTATGTATTTTAAGGATGTAGAAGATAAGCTGTAGACAAGCATCTGAACACATGCACAGTCTTTGTGAGAGGGCCACAACAAATAGACCCTAAATGTGGAATTTATTCTTCTGGATACTGGATCAAAATCACAGTAGTTATTTGTTGTGTTTTGTTGATGCCACATTTGGTTTCATAGTAATTTATTTCTCATTTGCTGTCCAAAAACAAAAAGCTAACTGCTGGAGTTAAATTATGCTAGATTGTTAGATTTGCATGCCAGGTCTAGAAAGCCTGTTTTCCCAAAAGTCAGCTTTAGCCTTTTTTTAACCATGTGACGTTGATGTTTACCAATTGTAATATTAATTCTAACGTTAATGTAACGCCTGTTACATGGATTCACTGGACAGGAGTTCAATTTCAAGTCTAGCTTCATGACAGTGGCATTTTCCTGATAGGTGAAACATCAGTATGATATATTTTACACAATGGCAGCCAACAGTGTCCCTGCAAAAGCAATCGCATCTGTGTCTGGAGTCCATAAAGTTCTAACACTCACAATAAAACGATTCCACAACATAATTTACAGTCTGATCAGAACAGTGGCCTTTAGTGGTGTCCCAAAGACTCCATTCTGTTTGCTTTGTGTCTCCCCTTAGTTTCTTTTTCTGTACAAACGCCAGGCACTTTGGCATCATTGCAATAAATGTCTACCCTGGCTCTATTAGTGGTTGCGGGCTGTAGACCACATAGAGTCTGCAGTGTATGGGTGGGTTGATTCACGTCTACTGAACACACTGTAGATGCCGGAGGCAAAGCTTGCTAATCAGAATGCATTTGAAATGTAATCCATTCATACATTGCAGCTGGCCCAGCACTGGGCCATCATTTGGCCAAGGAGGTCACATCAATTCTGAGAGCGTAGGAACCTCCAGCTGGCTAAATGAGTGCTCCTGAACCAGTGGCAGACGTTTTGAGTTGAATGGCAGGGCACTCTATTAAATAACCCACTCTTCAAAATGCCTTTGTACTCTGTTGGATTCCCTGTCACCATTACCCCCCTTCAGCTCCATTCTTCAGAATAAAGTTTCTAGGCTTGAACATACAATTCTAGGAAAAACATTTAGTATAAATCCTTTAGCATATGATTAGTATACAACTTTTACATTATGTGGAGGTTGTTTGAACTTTATAGAGAAGATTTCCTCAATGGTTCACCAAAAATGGTTCTTCATGGCATCTCTCCAAAGAAATTTTTGGCACCTTTATATTTTTGTGTGTAACCACTTATCCCAAATGCTACCTCTTCCATAAAAGCAATGCTCTTACTGGACATCTGCCTGCCCTTCCTTAGCCCTCAGGTGGCTGTCAGTGTCTGTCTGTCAAGGACTGGCTCAGGTTCCATCCAGTTTCTGCAACATTGATTAAACCAGAGTTTGTAACGATAAACAGCCTTTGGGTCCAGCATTGTTAGCATTTCTCCCATATGAAGTGGATAGCAAGGCTCACTGGGTAATGGCTATCAGATGGAACATCTGTGTTGTTCTCAAACTGTTCCAAACAATACAGTGTCTTCCGCTGTCCGCATTTTTGTTGCTGTGGTCAGATCTTTGATTATATAGATTGCTTATCCATAATAGATGTTATGGACCTCACACAGTTCTTCATATTTTGGACTAGACATTGTCGTTCCATGGGGAAAAAAAGCAGCTTCGTATTGACAGGATAGTCTGAGAATAGTCTACACTTTTAAAGTGCCTTTGGAAGAGCTTTTGGTTTCCTAAAGAACCTTTCAATGGATCTTCTTTTAAGGAATCATGTTTGTATATGAAGTGTGAGTGTAAAGATCCTTCAAAATTTGATAAGCCTCCACTTAAGTGGATTCCTATAGTCCTGTATCAATTAACCCTTTTGCACCCATGGGATTTGATGTGGTTGATCTTTAGAAAGTACAGTCCCACCGGTGGGATTTGAATACAGCTTTAGTGGGTTATTTTGAATGCTGACACAAAAACCAGATTTTGTTTCAACTCATTCATCAAAATCTGTCTGCCAATTCATCTTCTCACAACATACAGCCTTAAAATGGAATCAAGTATGTTGTGATATTTGCAATACACGTCAATAGTGTTTCCATTACATTTACAGGTAAGAACTTGCTTTTGAAAGGGTTAAATGTTTTGCCTTAGACTATGCATCCCAGCTAAGGACAATTACGGAACCTTTGTTTGTGGATGCAAAACAATAATCTTATAAGCTTTCATGAGTTTTTCATTTATGTGCTTTTTACATTATTTCTAGGCAAAGAACTCTGCAGCATTGGTGACCGGTTCTGACCATGGCTTCAAATTCACTGGCACCTGGAATCCATTTGCTTGTCTGATGTGATAATAGTGGACAGTGGTTGAGATGAAGCCCAAAAATGTTTGAGCACTCAGCAGCTTTCATGGATCTGATAATAACTGAAGGCAACGTGTTTGCATGTTTAAGGGGGCTGCTAATGACGCAAAATGGGCCTGATCTGAGGGCTGCTGGAGGAAAGTTTGAAGTGTTAGGGAAACAATGGTCTAAATAATGTCCACTTGATCAAACCTCTCACTGACAAACCAAGACATGACATGGATAAACATGAACAGGATTTTCCATCTGGAGGCCAGTTGTTTGTACTGTCGTGTTAAACACAACATAATCAGACAATTTTAATACATTTCAAGCAACTAAAGCTGTCAATAATTTATTATGTCAGGTTGAAACTATAACCGCCAATATGAATATACATCGGCACTCCTAGAAGAAGTTTATTTTCAAAGTAGAGCGATCATTTATTCTGTGTGGATATGGAGGTAAACAAGGCCACGAGAAATGTTAAATGTGTTTGGAGATTGCGCTGACTCTTCTAAACGTTTAATTGCCGATAAACATCCCCCCTCTCAGGCAGGAGCCAGCTGATTAAAGCCTCTGAGAAACGAACCTTTGGCTTGAGTGTTTGTTCCAAGAGTGCGAGTTTGTACCAAAAAAAGCTATCAAACCCTTTATTAAAGCCAGGCCTGGTCACCCAGAAGAATGATCAGGTCATGTTTATGGGGGTTAATATGATCTATTTATGGTTTCACAGATATGATTGGACCATTAAAGCCCAGGATTCGCTAACCTCACACATTCTGGTGGCTTGACTTGGCGCTTGTGTATACAGAGGCTATTTTCTTTTTTATCACACTCTAACATAATTATCCAGTCATGTGAACTCAAAAGTATGGGACAGCTTCTCTGGTGGCTCCACTCACAGTGTAAAGGCCAGCGGGAAATCACGGGTTGTTTGAGTTGAATGGAATGCCTTTTGGCAGGTGCTCCAATTTGTGCACCCTATCTAAGCTGGGGGCCCCTGCTGTTCCTCAGGGGCCACTTCCACTCTTTTCATTACCTGTGGGAATAACTGGCCTGCTCTCTAAGTCTCTATTTCGATCAGGCATGAGGTTTTTTGAGAGGGGAGCAAGCATTCTGAGCTGCTTGTGGTTTCTAATTTGGAGCTCTTGACGAGCATTTGGATCATTTTGTGGTGGCTGCTGAACAACTTCCACTCTGGGAGCCAGCATGTTAAGAGAGGAGACTGATTCCTCTCTGCATGATTAAGCAATCAGACCCTGTGATGAAGCCTGGGAATGGTAAACACTGCAGAGCCTTTACAAGTGATTGGGGTTCCTTTGTGTCTGTTAGCCTGAATGCATTGAAAAAACAATTTAATTTGGTTCATTTCTATATATAGTTCTTGGAAAAGGCTCTGTCTTAGAGCTTATCTGGTAAAACCAATTTCAACACTGCCGATGGAATGCCAAATTGAATGGTTCATTCATTTAGTTTGTCAGTTGTATCCTGGTTTACATTTAGCCTGCTAATTGTTCAGTCCACTCAGGTAATCAGGGATAATTACTCCAGTGAAATAGAATGCACATCCTTGGCCAAAATAAGCTAATTCATTCAGCTTGTTTTCATGACAGCGACCATTCACTGTAATTCCTTTAAAGACAAGAATGTTTCTATAAATCATGTCCCTAATTGATCTCTGATTTAGCTCAAAATGTTTATTTTAAGATTCATACCAGGATAAACTTTGATGCATTCCAACTATTCCTTCAATTTTCCCCTCACACATTTGTGTTCTCCTGTTTTTCTCCTTGTGGCTTGCAGCAAAAGCCATCGGCCATTGAGAACAGGGGCTATCCAACAGAGAAGATTGAGCATTGACAGCCACTGTTCCAGATAAACGCACGAGCCCCCATTGCGTTTCTTATTCACAATTTCTTGGCGCATCACTGAGTACAGAACTCTCCACACAGCTGGAATAGATATGTTCTTGAGAGGAATCCGAAGCATGAATCGATAATTACAGCGGTCGCAGTGTGAGGTAATTACACATGCCTGTAGGAGTGATAGCGCTGAGCAGCTTTACAGTAAAGCTGTTTAGAAATTTAAAAAAGGCCTAACAGTGCCTGAGGAAGAACTGCTAGAGGCCCTTTCTGAAAGTAGGTTAGTGCTGAGCTTATGAGTGTGTGTTTAATGTGCATGTGATTATGAACAAAGTTTATAAATTAACTAAGTTTGCAAAACAATTTTAGAGTGAAGGTAGTTAAAAAGATCTCAGACGATGCATGTTCTGCCTTTAGTTTGCTCAATTGTGTTTTTTCTCTTAATCCAGAATCAAAGGGATAAGGAGAAGAAGAAGATGCGCTTCATTGGCAGCACAATGGATAAAAAATGAGGTCTTTACTTTTGGTCCTTTGCACATCTAATCAGTTATTTTTTGTCTTTAAAATCATTGCCAACACACAATTTCTCCTTTAAGTCAAAAACAATGACATTATTTGTTCCAAGGCTTTGCATGTTGTAATGGGTTGGGTCTGATGAAACTTCACAATGACAACTCTGGGTATTTATGTCCCACAGCTTTGTTCTGTATAACAAATGACAGTACACACCACACTCTTTCTCACACGCACAAGTGGAAGCTCTGCTGATTTTCCGAGACCATGGCATTTTCCAAGCTGTGTACAGAGGGAATGCATTACAGAACACAAGCACTGATTTTCAATTTTGTCCATTATGTAAACCAAACAAAGCCCATTTGGATGTGCAATGTTCCTCAGAGGACTGGCCCACACCCTGTATGTGTGTGTGACTGTGAATATTCTGGTTATTGTTGTGAGTGGGATTTTATTTTGTAGTGTTTTAGTCTCTTTAACCATCTGCTTTCTCTCCTGACTCTATGCCTTATGTGGTTGTAAAGGTATAGTATTATTTTCATCCTCTAATGTGTCAACGGAATAGACTACATGCGGACAGTGATTGAGTTTGAAATGGAGCAGGTCAGCCCTGGGGTATAGACCTGCCTTAATGGACCTGTTTGAAGCCCTCAGGGGCCAGGGGTAAGGGGAGGGGTCACCTCAGGGTCGTGTTTGCTCAGAGCGTTCCGGAGCGTGCCAAATGCCAATCCATTTTTCCCCTGACTGAGCGTGTGTGCAGCCCTGCATCTGGATGCCATTGGGGTCTGACAGAGCTCAGGCGGGACAGGGTAGGGGTTTAATATAAGCAAAAGCTCCAGCCTTGATCAAATTATACAATGTTCTGGATTTTTTTTTGCGAGGGTATTTTGCTCCATACAGATTTTCAATACACCACAGGCCAAAAGGAGCCTCAGTGCTTCACACCGTCAAATGTGTATGAATTACTCGAATGTGACTTATTTATGTGGGTATGTCTACCGGTTTGGGATTAGGGACCGAGGCAGAGGGAAATCTTGGTTTCTAGCTGCACCATACGGCCAGTCATATCTCATTAAATTCGGGCCTGGGTTAGGCATGTGCTCCAGCAGCTAACGAGAGAGGCTGTTAAAGTGCGGCAGGGCTGCTATGGGGCAACGGTAACAAGAGCCAGGCTAAGGAAAAGGACCCACCATGTGACAAAAGGAGGTGAGAAGCCTGGCAGGGGCTTCTAACCAAGCCTGCAGCTCACTCAGAATCAACGCCAGCTTCCCTTCCATCCCTGAGCATTTGGCACCATTAGCTACTGAAAAGGTTAGCCTAAAACCACTCGACTGTGACGCTGCAGTCATAATCAATTGTTGGAAGCGGATCTCACCTAGCCCCATAAAAATATGAACAGAGCCATTCACTACACTGCCTTTATGCTGTCCCCAAGAATGTAAAAATTGTAAGTGTGCTTTACGATACGTCATTATATTTTAACACTGGGTTGCATTGTGGAAATATGACCTTGGAGTACACACCAAAGGCAAGCATAAGAAGGAACGTGTTTTACCGCAAACATAAACAAATCTGTCCTATGGCTTTTTTGGCTGTCGTGTTTAATGATCTGAAAAACCTAGATGCAATTCTATACCGGAACAAATCACTGTGTTTAGAAAATGACTGAACTGAGACATTTGTGAATGGGAAGTTTTCCGTTACAACACAAGGCCCAGTTGCTGAAGGCATATTAAACTATGCATCGTAGTTTCAGTGACTTCATCTGTGATCCTTGAAAAATATGTCTTCAAGTACGTCCCAATGAAAGTACTTCCCATATTCAAAGACTCTGGCCATTCCAACGCTGCATTTGTTTTACGTATGTCTATTTGATAAATCTTTGTCAAGAAACACTTTAATGCCTTTTCATACTGTAAATACTTGTCAGTAGTAAAAACTTGAGAGTGTAAAATGCATCAGTACGTTGTGCATCTATCTGAAGGTGACAATTTTACATTGTTTTTATGTTATACTTGGCTATAATTGGTTATAATAGTATTCAAGAAGGTTTTGCACTCTTTTTGGGCCAAAGCAAAACATGGCAGATATTGTGAAACATTCTGAAAACATATATATGTATGGTTTTGTTGTCTATATTCTATCACTGGTGAAATAATTTCAATAAAATTGGAAATCATGTCAAAATGATCAAATCAAATTAAGTACTTTAATGAAGCATTGAACCATGGTTCTATTTTCATGTAGCCCACAATAGAGTGTTTCATATTATTAACAAACAGTCTGTCAAAAATCAGGCAGTTCTCTAATTTGTTTGGGTTGGGATTAGTCTAGCAATGAACTACTGGCTGGTACTGGCTCCAAAAAGCTTGGGAGGTGGGGCTATGTGAGATACTCATGGTAGGCATGTGACCCCCTAAAATGGACTAAATGCTGTTGTTAATGTTGTTATTTGTTAGGTTAAAGGTATGTGTATGTATTGATTGTGTGATTTTGTGTTGGGGTGTGGGTTTAGTAAGTGTTTTGTGTTAGGGGTTGGTCTACTGTCAGGGTAAAGTCTGTGGCTAGTGGTGACCTCCCCCATGAGTTAGTGTTACATATGCGCTTTTCCACCCTGGTGTTTCATAAAGAGCACTTCTCATGGTAAAAAATGGTCTTCCCTTGTTTCTCACTCCACTCTCAGGTGCTAAACCGGTGTCAGAAATGGGATAGTGGTGTCTTCCACCAGTGGGGAAGATTGCCTCACAAGGCAAAACAGCAATGGTGACCGGGAGGTTGTGCAGCGGCGTGCAGCATGGACAACATGGCTCATTGCGCTCGCCATCACAGCCTTGCCTTCTGCTGTAGCCAGGCATGCTGAGAGAAGCCCTGAGAGAAGCACATCAAATGGCTGGAAGGAGATCATCATCCAACTCAGGTCAGTCACCAGTTGCGGAGGCGGGTCCAAGGAACACTTCTTGTGGTGGAAATCATGGCCTCCCCTGTGTCTTACTTTACTCCAATCCTACAGTATTATTACCAGGGTTAGGTGTAGAAGGTTAATTTTACCATTAGAATTTAGGATTAGGATTATGGACATGGATTGGGTTTGTAAAAATTTAAGTAAATTAAATTGGTATTTGATTGAAAATAAGTTAGATGCAAGATGAGCATCTACAGTGGGTTATCTAAATGAAGTGCTCCCTGAGCTGTTTCCTTCTAAAATCTTTCAGTAGCACTTTACTTGATCCTTTCAACATAACATTCACTTAACCATGCCATAAACATGTCATTGGAGAAGTCCTAAGCTGTCACGCCTTCTCAGGAGAGATCTTATGTGGTCATATAAGCGTTATATGACCATTACTGGCAGTTGTCATGACAGTCATAATGTTATATGTCAATGTTATATGGCACGGTTCAATTAAAGTGTTACCAGCCTTTGATTGTGACATCAAACTTCTCTCCCAATCTTCCTTCACTCTTAGATTTGTTTATACAGTATTAAGTTGGCAGGTCATGCTCGGTGAAGCTAATCCGTCTGGTCAAACTCTACTGCCCTAAAACACTGCCAATCTTCTCAGCTTTAGTCTTGATTTAACCAGAGTGTGACCTGCAGCCTGTGACCCCCACATAACTTGGTTGGGAATGTGCATGGCCTGGTGCTGAGGTTGTGATTGGCTTCATTTGAGAAATGGTTTATGCTGGCAAAAAGTCACTGACATGCATCTCCTCTCAGCTCTGAAGGTGCTGCTGTCTGAGCTGCTACAGTTCATGACATGCTCACTTCCTCTCTCAAGCTGCTGTTGATTTGTGCTGAATCAAGTGTGGTGGAGTTAGCGCATGTGTGTGAAGTGGTATGTGGTGGCACACCTGAGGGAGTCTTCCCAGGCATCAGGTTTCAGTGTACATACAATGAGTATGTGTGAAAAGAAAGATACAGTGCGAAATGCTGAACCACGCCCTGGAGAAATGCATACTAGCTGTCATGTATGTCTCTTTTTCTGTCTGTCTGTATCTATTTCCCGAGGGGATTAGTACCTGGTCATTTTCGTAATACATATATGCTGCGCGCTCCATTAAATATTATAAAATTGAAAGAAGTAGCACTATCAAGTCTTTAGAAAAAACATGGTAAAATGTGGTGAGTGTGTGCTGCTTTGTATGTCCCTGTAAAGACTGCAATACTAATTTAAAAGTCAGAAACACTGGGTCATAGTTTGAGTTTTTCAGACCAAGTCAAACATATTTACATATTAACATCACATCAAAAAGAAGGTCAAATACAAAATAAACATGATAATAATAATGAACATATTATGACAACAGTAGTTAACTTAATGTCAATGTCAATTTATTTATAGAGCACATTTTACACAACATTACCAAAGTTGGCCAAAGTGCTGCACAAATACAAACATTAAACTACAGTACTAGTAAAACAATTTTAAAGAGACAAAACAAATTACATAAAAGCCATGGAATAGTAATGAGCTTTAAGACTAGATTTAAAACGTGACAGAGTGGGTGCCAACCGAATCTGCAGCGGCAGCTCATTCCACAGTTTTGGGGCAGCCACACAAATGCTCGGTCCCCCGTCTGTTTCAGCCTCGACTTGGGGACCACCAGCCGAAGCAGATCGGCAGATCTTAGGGCCCGTGCCGGAATATAAGATACAAGCAATTCAGCTAAATAACTGGGAGCTAACCCAGGCAGAGACTTATACACTAAAAGCAAAAGTTTATACTGTGTTCTAAAAACAACTGGGAGCCAATGGAGTGAAGCCAGTCCCGGAGTAATAAGTTCTTTCTGAGATGTACGTGCAGAATTGCTGCAGCATTTTGCACCGATTGTAGCTTAGCAGCCAACGAATGACCAGCACCAATGTATAGTGGATTACAATAATTGAGCCTTGTGGAAATAGATGCATGATTTACTATCTCAAAGTCTTAGAAAGATAAAAACAGCTTAACTTTGGATAGCTGAGTTGGTAGAAACTGGACTTAACTACCGCCTTTATCTGCTTGTCAAATTTATGTTATATTGTATGACTTATTGTATTGTATAACATAACTTATTATGTTAAGTTATATGTAGCCAGCCATGATTTTTTAACTCCTAATACAGCTGTTTTTTCTGTTAAAACTAAATATGCTAAAAAGAGTTCTG
Organism: Pygocentrus nattereri; assembly: GCF_015220715.1. NCBI lineage: Eukaryota > Metazoa > Chordata > Actinopteri > Characiformes > Serrasalmidae > Pygocentrus > Pygocentrus nattereri. The sequence continues at coordinate 47,027,008 of NC_051211.1, forward strand.
TGGCGTAATAAAGAACCTTAATAAATAGTTCTCTGAATAACATTTTTTTTGGATTGTTGTACTAATTTGTTAAAATTGCTAATACAAATCTAGTAACACTTACTATTCCTTCCATAATCCTTATTAAATAAGGTAACTCTAGTAAGATTAATTCATTTGGACTCACAGACTTAAGAGTATTTTGCTCAAAAAGCTTCCCAGCATTCTTAATGGTCAATTTACTCTAATTTTATACTCATCTAATTCTATTCTGCCAAAGGTCATTTTTGTGCAATAGCAATCTCTCATGTTAAACATGAAGTTTTAATGTACTGTACATTTTTTGTTGTTATTCTCACCATAGTGTTTTGTGTTCAGGTTGATCAGTTCAGCCTGGAGCATGAATGCTAACAGGATAGTAAATACACTGTATTGCCAAAAGTATTCACTCACCCATCCAAATCATTGAATTCAGGTGTTTAAAACAGGTGTATAAACAGGTGTATAAAACCAAGCTCCTAGGCCTGCAGACTGCTTCTACAAACATTAGTGAAAGAATGGGTCGCTCTCAGGACCTCAGTGAATTCCAGCATGGTACTGTGATAGAATGCCACCTGTGCAACAAGTCCAATCATTAAATTTCCTCGCTACTAAATATTCCACAGTCAACTGTCAGTGGTATTATAACAAAGTGGAAGCTATTGGGAACGACAGCAACTCAGCCACGAAGTGGTCGGCTATGTAAAAAAGACAGAGCAGGGTCAGCGGATGCTGAGGGGCATAGTGCACGGAGGTTGCCAACTTTCTGCAAAGTCAGTCACTACAGACCTCCAAAGATAATATGGCCTTCAGATTATCTTAAGAACAGTGTCGAGAGCTTCACGGAATGGGTTTCCATGGCTGAGCAGCTGCATCCAAGCCTTACATCGGCAAGTGCAACGCAAAGCGTCGAATGCAGTGGTGTAAAGCACGGCCATTGGACTCTAGAGCAGTGGAGACATGTTCTCTGGAGTGATGAATCACGCTTTTCCGTCTGGCAATCCGATGGATGAGTCAAAATGCCCATCTGGAAGAATGGTCAAAAATTCCCATAAACACAATCCTAACCCTTGTGGAAAGTCTTCCCAGGAGAGTTGAAGCAGTTAGAACTGCAAAGGGCTGACATCATATTAAACCCTATGCATTAAGAATCGGATGTCACTGAATTGGTTGTTCTGGCCTTATTTACATCATGTACTCTGTATTGCACAAAACAGTTAAGCATGAAACTTGTTGAGTAACTTTACTTAATTTGTTCGATGCAATAAGTTTGCATGTTTTTTTAAAGCTTTTTTAAACGTTTTTTTAGCTCGGGTTTCTCTTCATTCACGCACAATTCTTTCGCCTTCTACTAAAGATTACCATGGAAGGGAATGTTAATGAGTTCTTCTTATTTTTAAAGCCTCTGCTTTGGCAAAGCTAAATCTAGAGGGGCAGTTGTGGGCTGGAGGTTAGGGAACCAGCCTTGTGACTGGACGTTTGTTGGTTTGCTCCCCTGAGCTGACAGGATGTGATTGAGGTGCCCTTGGGCAAAGCACCTAACCCCGAACTCCTCCACAGGCCCCTGGGGATAGGGCTGCACACCACTCTGGGCAAGTGTGCTCACTGCTCCCTAGTGTATGTTTTCACTAGTGTGTATGCAGTGTTTCTCTGCACAGATGGGTTAGATTGCGGAGTAGAAATTTCCCTACTGTGAGACTAATAAGGTTCACTTAATCTTAAGTCAACTAATTTATGTTTAGAGTGTAATTACTGGCCAAGAACCATTTAGGAACTGTTGGTTAAGAGTAAAAGCTAGTTTTACTTCTGCTTCATTCAGTTATTTAATAAGTAACAAAACTGTTAGTGTTTATAGTGGTAGTCTGGGTTTAGACTATTCTACCCTGCCTGTTTCTCACTCTTCATCTTTATTTCATTCTCAGAGAAAACAATATAGTAGAACAATGTGATGTTGTGATTAGACCACTCGTGCTGAAAGGTAATGAATGGACAGAGTAGAGAGAGGAGAGTAAGGTCTTAAAGTGCATTTGTAGGTTGGTGAACATCTCTAATTATCTTGCTGTTCATTAACAGGTTGGTTGAATGGTTGTAAGTTTTATCTATGTTCTCTCTCCTTTTTATCTGTCTTTGTCTTGTCTCTTGTCTCACTTTCACTCTCTCTATCTCTCTGTGTCTCTCGCTCTTTCTCTCTTTTTCTCTCTGTATGTCTGAGAGGTCAGAGGTGACAGTAGGTCCCATCCTGTCCAAGCTTCAGCGTTATCAGCTTTGTCAGATTCATGCATCCATTGGAGCTAGGACCCCCATGCTGTGACCTCTAGCCCCTGTCCCCTGAGAATATACTAATGAACAGCTATGGAGAACAGATGCCCTGCACCGCCGCACATAAAACAACAACCTGCCATACTTGCTTAGCTAGCACACAGGAATATGTCTGCATTTAGTTCTATAAGAAATCCAACTCAGTTTCACCACAAAATGTAAATATATGGTAGGTTTCATTCAGCTTTCATCTACAGTGATTTATAAAATAATTCTCCTGTAGGACATCCATGTAGTTTCTTTGTTTCCCCAGGCTGTTGGAGCTGTTTTTAATGAGCTTTGAGTCTCACTGCTTTTACTGTAATAGCAATGTCTTTTGGCTGGCACTGTGTAGACTGGCATGTCCTGCCACGGTTTCCATATCACCACTGCCAAGCCATTTCCTTTTTCATTACCTCTTCCATAGACCTTCCTCATCTGCGGAAGGCCTTGCGAGTTTGTTCGCTCGCATGAAGTCTCTGGAGACGTCTTTATTTGAGGCTGACTTCAAGAGTGGCACATATGTAATGTGGCTCCATGTGCTCCTTTGCCCTGCCCTCCTGTTTGCTATAGGATTTCATTTTCATTTCTGGAGAGATGCCCTCAGCATGGCGGATGTAATTTCATGACTCTGTGCCTTCGGAATTCTCGATCCATCCTCAGCCGAGATGAAACGGGTTTATTATTACAACAGGGATGTAATATCAACCCATGTGTTTCCACTGGCCAAGAATAATGGCCAGAGCATAGTGTCAAGCACTCATACACCACGATGGAGGAGGGAAAAAATCACCCTGCTTCCGATTTCCCATGAGGAGCGAGAATGCCCGAGCCATTTCCGCAAGTGCTAAGACTTGTTTGTGTGCACAGTTGGTTGTTTCTGTGTTTGGGACATGGCATAGATCAGCCATCAGTGTGGTCTGGCCAGGGGCGAGGATGGAAATCTAGCACCACGATGGAAATTTCTCTTTGTCTGAGGCGGCGAAACTCTTCATAATTATTTGTGTTACAGTGGCTCCTGCTGGGTAATTGCTTGGGATCATTTTTCATGGTGACTCAGTCAGGTCAGGCATGGATGGAGTAATCACTGGTAGGTAAAGTGGGTCAGTTATGGGAAAGCAGCACCTACAGGATGGATGTAGATGTCTCATCTGATCCAGATGTGGTGTGAAGGCCTGGCAGGTAGTTTGATCTCACAAGGGTCCGGTAACAAGTTGCTCGCTCACATTGGCACAAGAGGAAGAGAATGCACAGAACAAGGATTTGTGAGCCTTGACAGAGAAAGAGGATCTATGCAGAGAGAAGAGAAGAGCAATGTCCAGCTGTTGCAAAGCATCATTCACACTTACCTCACCCAACAGCAAAGCATAGCAAAATGTATGAAACTTAACCTTCAGGCCGCATCATCCTCCTTCAGTGTGTGTGGGGAGAAAGCAATTTTTGCAAATGTGGGCACCGTAATGGATGTTCATTTTCTGTCATTTCTGTTGTGAAACAATGGCTGGCTTAATTGAAGGCTGTGCGTAGATAAAGCAAATTAATTCATTTTATCCTCTCGCACTTGGCAGATGAGTGGAGGGGACTGGCTTATCTCCAACAGGAAGCTTGATAAATGATTTTGTCTTTCCATTTTAATTGTTCCCTCTCAATCTAGTCACCCTGCGTGGTAGAGATTGCGTTCAACTCAAGGCTGAAATACCTCAGATAACCCCCCCCATCATCACCCTCCATCTTCCTGACACCTCAGCAGCTTTCTCCCAATGCCGTTCCCTATTCCTCTTCTTGTTTTATGTATAATAAAGCAGAAAAGTATACAAAAACCATGCCACCCAGGCTTTAGGCCACATATGTGCAAGATTTTAATTTACAATGTGGTTATGAACCGACCTCAAACCCCTGCATAGACGGCTTTATACGTCTAGACAATTCTGCTTTATTGCAGCTTACTGTTCTGGGCTTTGCCTGGCTGGCTTTAGCTGTCCCTTGGAAAACCCCACTGGCCCAGATGCCTGCTGAGAGTGGCCTGGTGGCTAATAAAACCTGCCCGGGCTTGACATAAAGTGCAGATCCTGGCATGGTTTGAGGCGATTGACCTGTGAGACAGCAAGACGGATCTGAAAACTATCACTTCAGCGCCACGACGGCCCAGAATGGGTTCCGTGATTGAATAATCGAAGATGCTCTTGGAGGAAATTAGAAAATCACTCTGCAGGAATTGGGTTATCTAAGGAGAAAATTACAGTATTGATTTTCGTTAGGCCCGTTGCACAGACCTGCGAGAGTGAATTCGTTTTAGATGCATTCTCCGCCTGTCCGAATCGAATTGGCAAGTCTTCAGATTGCGTTCTACCCCATTCGCCTCACAAGCCTGAATCTCTCTGGGCAGGACATGAAGAGCCACTCTTGGCTTAGGGGGGGAGAAAAAAAGGTCTACATCAGACCACTTCACCATGTAAACCTTTATCAGAGGTTTATGAAGATCTTAGCGCCTCTCCCTCCTAAGGTTTCTGAGCTTCAAAGACAGCCTAGCATTCCTTTGTATTGTCTGGATGTTGGCTGAGCAGTATTCCCACCTCAGTGTCCGGTGTCATGTTCCTCTCTTTCATGAGCGCTCCGATGAGTACATGATAAATGACAGAGCTGTATTTACTGTGTCAGGAGCTTTCTGCTGTGGTGAATAAACCCACCTCTGTGCTCAGCTCTCCATGGTGACAGTAGTAGTGAAGGAAGCCTGGGTCTGTCACAAGAGATTATGCCAAGGTGGAGAAATGGGGCAATATGGTTCTTAGGTTTAGGAGGAACAAAAGTTCTTTAACCCTCTTCTGAAAGGTATTGAGTTCAGAGATAAAGTGAAAGGTTTGTGACCCCTAGGAATGTGATGGGCAACCTCAAGCATACAATTACAGGTAAAGTGCTACTTGATGGGACATTTACAATACAGTGACTATAGATCAGGTGTAGATCAACCATATTGTAATCGGTGACCTCCTAATGGTATCATGTGCACTACATAAGCAGCATGGAGAACCATTCTTTTAAAGATTTGTTTCTGAGATGTGTGAATGTGAAGAATGTTTTTGAAGTTGAATGTATGTTAAGACTCCAAACCAATTAATATTTTGGTAAAACTTTACTATAGGGCAGAGTTCATAATGCCACATGACACCTACATATGCCCTTCATGAGAAGAGACATAGACATAGACCTTCATAAACATTTATTAACACTTATTCCAGGAGGTGTCGTCTGTTATAAAGATTCTTTTGCTAACTTTATTGTCAAGTGTACATAACATCCATATAAGGTGACAATGGCCTCTTGTTTGCTGTAGAGCCAGAAAGGTCTGAGCACGGAGAGCAACCACTCCAGTGGCATTTCTCCATGGACATGGTTTGACATGAAATGCTTATTAACATTTTCTCAACATGGTTAGCTACCAGTGCTCAGAACCACAGAATTGTTTGGTAGGATGACATAATCACATAGAAATTTGCTGACTGGTTCTACCTTTATGCTGGTAATCTTATGTTGCCACTTCATCCTGTGTTATTTTGAAACTAAACGCAATCAAATAAATTTAGTTCACTTTCACGGTCATAAAGGAAATGAAAGCAGTACACAATTTTCAATCCACCAATTAATGTAAACCCATCCATCTAACAGCTATTGCTACATGTTAAACACTGCTGCTAGGAGAGAGGGATGGTTTGCTTTGTATTTAATTCCACCCACTCGTTAGGACTCCCCCAATCACATGATACCACCAGCACTAGGAGGTCCAAAGCTAGTATAGGCTTCCTCCAAGACCTGTAAAGCGCCACTGCATTTTTCAAACTGCCGCTAATGCAACATCATTGGACAGCTGTACGTGCTTGCTGGAGAACGCTAACCGCCAGGTCTGTTACATCAGCTAACAGACACCTGCACTGGCTAGCATCTTGCTGGGTGAATGAGGGAGACAGGGGGTCATCCTTCCCACCCAGAGAAAGCAAGACCAACTGTGCTTTCTTGGACTCCCAGCCACGAATAACTGTAGCATCACCAGGGATTGGTGATGATCTCCTGATGACAAAACCAAGACATAATTATAGATAATTATGACTCAAATCTGAGGAAACAAGTCACACAGCTGTTGTTGGAGTGAGAGAGAGTTTAAATAAACCTGTTCTGCAGTGTCCGAATCTGTAGCCTCCTAGCTAGGCTAATGCTAACTGGTTCTTCATGGAACAGCTCATTATGGCCATGTGAACCGTTTGGCTCAAGAGTGGAAAAGAGGCCATTGAGTGTTTTATGACAATAGGTGGTGTCACAACCAATGCATTTCTAGCTCAGATTACATCACGTAGACGCAATGTATATTAAAAAAAGTTGACAAAAGCAGCTTTTACAACAGATGATGCCTATTGGAATACATCTTTATAATTATTTAAGTAGATTTATGTCAGTTGTTATACCACATTTATGTCATTAAGCCTTGTGAATACTGTCCTACAATAAAGTTTTACCAAGATTTTTCTTATGTCCAAACCTAGAACTCTCAGGAGGCTTTATTTTTAAAAGTTTAAAACACAAAGACTGGCTAGAAAAAAGAGTAGAATAGTTGGCGTAAGTAGATACAGCCAGAGATGGATGGACTTGAAAGGGTGGAGCACAGGGATGAGAAGAATGGGCAGATAATAAGAGGAAATGGAAGTGAGAACTGAGAGGAGGAAGGCAAGTGAGAGCGAAGCGAGAAAGAGAAAAGAGGAATGTAGATTGCTCTGAGTGGTGGAGAAAATTAGAGGAATCAGGGAAAGAAAGGAATTGAGAAAGTGCAGCAGTGTTTGAGAGAAAAAAGAGAAAAACAAGTGCATTTTTATCGTTGTTGTTGCTGTTGCTGTTGCTTTTATAAATGCAAGGTTAGGTTTTGAGATCGATTCCATGGTGGACAGGAGGCCAATGCAATGCAATCAGCGTGGGGAATGAGACACGGCCACAGTTGCTGAGGCAGCAGTAAAGCTGGCCTTCATCTGGACTCCATGCCTTCCTGTTGTCCTCTGGGCCACTCTCGCTCTCATTCCATCGCCATTTCTTGTTTGTTTTTTACTTTTACAATGCACACTTTGCACCCTTGTGGAATTCACCAGTTGGACTTTCGCAGACCATGATGGATGACCCTTTTTCATTACTGCTGATTCTCAAAGAAAATATACTGGAAGAGTGTTAAAGCAAGGACTTCCACAGAATCTACCAAGTGCTGTGCATCTACAGTGCTGTTCTCTTGTATTTTCTACATAGACGATAAATATAAAGTACAATTAGTATAAAGCTTATGATGGAATTTCTAAATTTAGCTTAAAGGCATTTAAGCTAACTTGAGTACTTGATTAACCAACAAGCCAGTACTGAAATACTGAGATCACTGTTTGGGTTTTTATTCTTTTTATCTAAGGAAGATGGAAAAATACAGATGAAAAATTCAATAAAATGCTCATTATTCACCAATCAGCCATAATATTCTGACCACCTCCTTGTTTTTACACTCATTGTCCATTTTACCAGCTTCACTTACTATATAGGCACACTTTATAGTTCTACAATTAGTCCATCTGTTTCTCTGCATACTTTCTTATCCCCCTTTTACCATGTTCTTCAGTGGTCAGGACCCCCATGGACCCTCACAGAGTAGGTACTATTTGGGTGGTCGATCTTTCTCAGCACTGCAGTAACACAGATGTGGTGGTGGTGTGTTAATGTGTGTAGCGCTGTTACAAGTGGATCAGACACAGCAGTGCTGCTGGAGTTTGTAAACACCTCAGTGTCACTGCTGGACTGAAAATAGTCCACCAACCAAAAATATCCAGTCAACAGCATCCTCTGGGCAGTGTCCTGTGACCAGTGATGAAGGACTAGAGGATGACGAGTACAAACTGTGCAGCAGCAGATGAGCTATCCTCTGTAACTTCAAGGTTAACTGACAAGGTAGAAGTGTCTAATAGAGTGGACAGTGAGTGGACACAGTGTTTAAAAACTCCAGCAGCACTGCTGTGTCTGATCCACTTGTACCAGGACAACACACACTAACACACCACCACCAAATCAGTGTTACTGCAGTGCTGAGAATGATTCACCACCCAAACAGTACCTGCTCTGTGAGGGTCCATGGGGTCCTGACCACTGAAGAACAGGGTAAAAGGGGTCTAACAAAGTATGCAGAGAAACGGATGGACTACAGTCTGTAACTGTAGAACTACAAAGTGCAGCTATACAGTAAGTGGAGCTGATAAAATGGACAATGAGCATAGAAACAAGGAGGTGGTCATTATGTTATGCCTGATCAGTGTATATCCTCCTTATTGTTGAGTTTATTGTGGTGTATAAAATCAAACATATATCCACGCAATCTCCATAGACAAGCACTGGCAGTAGAATGCATGGGTCATACTGAAGAGCTCTGTGACTTAAAACATGGCACTGTCATAGATGCCTCTGTTGCCACAATTCAGTTTGTGAAATTTCTGTCCTGGTCAACTGTAAGTGCTATTGTGAAATGGATGCATCTAGGATCAAAAACAGCTTTGCCATGAAGCAGTAAACCATGCAAACTCACACTGCGGTGCTGCTGAATGTTGAAACATGTAGCACATAAAAATAATTTGTCTTCTGTTGCACTCACTACAGAGTTCCAGACTGTCTTTGGAAGCAACATCAGCCAAGGAATTGTGCATCAGGAGCTTCATGAAATGGATTTCCATAGCCAGGCAGCTGCACACAAGCTTAAGATCACTATGTCAGCTGGAGTGCAAAGCACGCCACCACTGGAATCTAGAGCAGTGGAAACATGCTTTTTGGAGTGACGAATCACACTTCACTCACTGTCAGTCTGATGGATGAATCTGGGCTTGGTGGACGCCGGGAGAACAGAATCTCCTGGAATGCATAGTGTCAGCAGTAAAGTTTGGTGCAGGAGGGATAATGGTCTGGGCTTGTTTTCAGGGTTCTGGCTCGGCCCTTTAGTTCCAGTGAAGGGTAATGTTAATGCTACAGCATATGGATAGATTTTACACTATTATATGCTTACAACTTTGTGTCAACAGTTTGGAAAGACCTTTTCCTGTTTTTTCATAACTGTGTCCCTATGCACAAAGTGAGGTCTATAAAGATATGGTTTGATGAGTTAGGCATGTAGGAACTCCAGTGGCCTACACAGGACCCTCACTTCAACCCCACTGAACACCTTTGGCATGAATTACAATTTTGACCAGAAAGTTTCCAGTCTGGATTTGATGGCACTTCAAAAATACAAAGGTTATTTATGTTATTCATAGTAGCAACGACTATTTAACTGTTACCTCATTCAGTGTCTTCCTTTCCTTGCCCTTCAACAGCAAAAGTTGGCATATTGACTGACTCAGAGCAAATACTTTTTTTACAAATTTTAGAAAACTAAATCACCTGGTGTGGATGTAGCCATGCCCCTACCAGCTGTAATAGTCTGAATAATCTCAGGAAGATGTAGTAATCATGCATTATAAGTTCTTGAATAAAAGAAAATTTGATATCTTTAAATGTTTACCACTAAATATCAATATTTTTATTCTAAATGTCTACTTAGAGAGCTGGAAAATGAATCAAGGCTATTTGCCAGTGTGACTGATCCCCTTTCATTTTGGCTGAAGTCTTTTTTGTCATAGATTTTTCCTTCCCCATGGTTAAACAATTATTCATTCACAGACTCTTACAAATACCTGAACATTACAATTATGTGAAATGCACATCCCTAACAGTTAACTTTATAAAATGGATTCTTCTAGTTCTAGAATCTGATGACTGAGGCATGTTCAAAGCTGTTGTAAAATGCTCAATATACACATATCAATTGAATTCTGCATTAATGCTCCAAGTTATTGACCATCTGCTTTTGGGTCCAAACTTTCAAACTCTCCAAACTTTAAATCTTGGGAGCAACTCCTTCATTGTAGTCCATGTAGTTACTAAATTAAAAGCTTCCAGATGTAACAGGCCTGGGATTTTAAAGGGTTAATAACCATTTAGTTGTTTATGGAAATATCTTTGACTGTTATGTTGCTTTGAAAACATTATCTGCTGTTAATGAGCTACACTTATTTTTTTAAAAAAAGCATTTATTTTGATGGTTTTACAAAGTCAACTTACTGTTCTTTGTCTTTTTTTAGCAACAGCTTAAAATCACCTTAGCAACCTTAATTTATATTATTATTGTTATTATATAGGGTGAGTCAAAAGTCACAGGACACCATTTTATTTTATTTTATTTTTTATAAATAAGACTTCTATCTCTGGGGTCATCTCAAACAAATTGTGAATGCTGAGAAAATCTGCAACAAACACCACCTTCAGCACCGCATCGTGGAGGCTTGTGACAGCATAAAAAATGAAATGCAATAAAATAAAACGGTGTCCTGTGACTTTTGACTCACCCTGTAGAAATGACCATAGGAAAAAACCTGCATGCATGGCCTTATTCAATCCTGGAGTGGGTTTTCATAAGAGTCTGGAGAATTCCCACTCAGCAGGTAGTGGTTTGGGTTGGTTACAAGTTAATGTAAACTGTAAAAATTAGACACAAATGTATATTTACCTGTAGTGATGTAGACAGTCTCTGTCTCAAATGATACAGCCATGGGACTGTAATTGAGATTCGTACAGTGGGTAGAGATTAGATGAAGTTGAAGTTAGCTTCATTTGCCATTCCACCTTAAATGACATAACAGTTACGTTCAGACACCTGTACGGCTGTTCCTTCAGTGCATCGAGTCATGACAGGTAAGACATAAATAGACAATAAACACTCGTCATGCCTGCCATGGCAATATGCATTTACCTACAATGGTTAGGTTTAGGTTTTTAAGATTGCTGTCTTGTTTTTCCTCGTCTTTGCACATCATCTATTTGATTAAACTTTCATGTTGTTGCAGTAACCTGTATTTTTGGCTTCAATACTCATCATTAACTTTATGCATTCCAGGTGTGTGATTTTAACCCAGTTTTGCTGTCTTCTCTTTGCAGAGGTTGTATTAGTAGTGAGCAATTGCATGCTTCACAGTGAAAGCGCTGCAGTGTTGGTCATGTTTGTGTAATGCAGCTGTTGGTTGCTATTGTTTTGTATCAGGGCAGAAGTGTTGGAACATGTAGAGTGATGACTGCATGGCTGTTAGGAATAGTAGATAGCCTGATGTAATGGCATTGCAGGACATTAACACATTTTGTGTGCGTGTGTGTGTGTGTGTGTGTGTGTGTTTGTGTAAGTGAATGTGTATGTATGTTTGAGTGAGTGTGTGTAACTCCAGGTCCGAAAACAAGTCCACTCCAGTCTTGGCTTTATTTGAAGGATTTAGTTTATGTAGCATTCAGCATTGACAGCTGAAATAAAAAATGACAGTTAAATATTCCAACAACATCCCTCTCACAATTCTTTGTCAGCTTAAAGCTCATTCATGAACTTTCCCCTTCTAGCTGAAGTTTTTATTATTATCATATTGCATTATTTTACTCTTCTATTTTCTTTTGTGTCATTCCTCAGATCACAACTGTAGTAAAATCTCTTTATTGCACACTATGTCTGTTTAATGGTGTTGCATGTGCAGTGGAATAAAAGATGTTCTTATCCCTGAGGTGTTCTTTCTGCTTTTAGCTCAGAAATAGTTGAGAAAGCGCTTGGGGTCAGAGACGCTGACCCACAGCTGGAGAGACTGCATGCTGTGTATTCTAACAATATGCACCATAAGCTACCTTTGCCAGAATGTGCAGTTTATTTTCAGTTAAAAGAATTAACATGATGGAAGTGTAAAAATGCTTTTAGGCAAGGCAATAGTCAAAGAAAAACAAAACAACAACAAAAAATTATAGTCTATGCTTTATTTGTCAGTATGAAACCGAGGAACTCTCAGGGTTAATTGTGCATGAATAAAAATAGCTTTTTACTTTTTTCCCAAAGCAGAATCTGAGTCTTTTTTGAAGGCCAAAAGCCCAGTGGCTCCCAAACATGTGAAGTCAGATGCAGTGACCCCCGACAGGAAGCACTATTGTTAGCTGACATTTCTGCCACCATTCAGCTTTAAAGAGCACAAGCAAAGCGAGTCCATATCAGAGCGCGGGACCGTTCCACCAATAATAGCCCCACAATGCTAACATTAACCTCTCCACTAGCTTCCTGCTCCTGTTTGTTTTGAAAAATTAAGCACGCCCCGTGCCTGAGCTGCTGCAGAGTGTCTCTGTGGGACAATGGGCTGTGTCATTTCCAATTAAATAGCCACATGGTGTTTAATTTCACACATTCCTCTCAATTGGTACAGTTGTTCCAAGGTCCACTTAGCACCTAGGTTCCAACAAGCATGTCTGTTGTAGGGATCCATTCACAACTACTTACTGAAGGCTAAAATACTGGATATGTGTGAGAGTTAGAGGGATTCGGCATTGATTGTTAGTTAGCATGAAGACTGAATGACTTCAGCTTCAAATGATATTCACATGTGAGCTGGCTGAAATTGTGGAGGGAATGCTATTAAAGCTTTCTGCTGTAAAATTTATTAGTTTTGCCACTCCAACAAAATCCAGTGACCTATTTCAATCAAGAACCAGCCTACTGTTTTCACAAAGAGCTAATTTCCGTAGCAAAGCTCAGCCATTTTTTTACAATACCTCCCTGTCTGAAGCCTAGGTCGTGTTTTTTTAAAGTGCGCAGTCATGGGCTGTGTTGTGTACTGAAGGTCACTTTCATAATTGTGTTGTTCCATTTCCAGTTCCGCACTAGGGACTGATGGGCGAGTCTGCCAGCTGTAGAACACTGATGCCACAATGACAGCGTTGTCGGCGGAACATGGTCTCTTTTCTCGTAACATCAGGGGTGAAGGACGCTTGTGTTTCATTTCCTCTCGCCCTGCCCAGGCAGCCACCATCAACCAAACCTACAAAACCTCCAACTAAGAGGAAATTAAACCTGCTGTTTGTGACATTTATATTATATTATATTAAGGCACACCATTTGCTCCAAAATAGACCTTTATTTATATCTCTTAATCCAAATTTGGCTGCACTTAGTGCCACATGCTTAAAAGTCAATGCCCTCTTGTGCAATAAAGCAATATTAGCAGGATGTTTACTTTATTTGAAATGAATTTTAATAAAATTTTAAATTAAAAAAAGGCAACATAAAATCAACATATTGGCCTTGAAACTGAGATTCAAATAGAGCTTCTTTATGGTGGGCTTGATTTGGTTTGTTAAAGCAGACTTTCCTTTAACAACTGCCCTCTAAACTCAGCACCACTGATTCCCATTTAATGAATTACAGCTCTGTTATGCGAACGTGAATAAAAGTGTCTGATCTGAGCTCGAGTCCGCGGGCTAAATGATGCGAACAGGCAAAGTGATTGAGTCTTCACAGCCTGATTTGTTGGCTCAGCATTTGGTGTTCAATTTAGCGCTGCAGGGTGTAATATGTCACAAAGCAATCTTGTGGCCAATGGCTTGTTGCAAGCATTGTTTAATGGAGGTCGATACTAGCCACTACTTACTGTAGGCCTTGTGAAAGCCGCTGCCCTTGCGGCCTCTGCTGCCTCGAGGCAGTCAATACATTACAGTAGCCAATAGAACGAAGTGTTCATTAATTTATAGTGGACAGAGAAGGCCCGAGGTTGGTGTCAACAGAATGTTTATGAGAACGCTCTGTTCATTGTGTGCATGTATAAGATACAAGCCTGCTTATTGTTCATGTAATTTCTCACTTTGTGTTGTGTCTCCAAGACTTGATAACCACAGATGATCTAAAGCTTTTTCATTAAAAGTGAATTATATTCATTTTTCAAAATTTCTGCATATATCAATGGTTGAGATGTAAACAAAGTCATTCAGAGTGATTTGATGTGAAATGGTGCATTGTGGCGAAACCAACTCAGACTTCTCTACAGTGATGGACATAAGAGCCAAGGGTCATGGTGTCTGCAAAGCAAGTATAGCTGTAAAAGAAACTTTATTCCAAGTCATTTTGGAGCACTTCTATAGGTCCAGTCATCATGAAATTTGCTCTGCAAATAAAAGCCAACTTCAATACTTAAATAATGTAAACTTTTTTTTATTGTTGGACTGCAGAAACATTTTCATCTCATGTTGCTCTCACTCCAGATTACTCATGAGAAACTCAAAGGAGCAGAGATTTGAAGAGAGTTGGACTTCCGTTTGGGGAAATCTCAGCAAAAACCAATACATGCCTCCGGCTATAGTTGAAGGTCAGTTGGACCTGGTTCTTGTTCTCTGTGTCTCGGTGATTATTACTGAAACATGTGCACAAACTTCCTCTGGGTTTATGAAGCATATGCAGGAGTGATCAGCAGAACAGGCACCTGTCAATAAAACCTGATAGGCGTTGGTGGGGGGGGGGGGGGTTTATGGAGGGGCCTTAAAGGGAACGTAAACCCTACATGCATTTACACCTTCCTTTTACAACAGCCAATCATGTGCAGAGTTCCTGCACTGCCACCGCTGCCATTCACAGCCTGTCTGCACCACATGTGCTCCACAAAATAGGTGGAAGGTAAAGATTTGTTAGTCTTTGTCTGTTAGAAGTTGCAGGTTTTAGCTGGCAGTAACAAAAGTGTGGTGCTACACCATATGCAAATAGTCAGGCAGGCAAACATTGTTTCTCACTTGTAGTTCTAATAATTCTAAATATTAAGCCAGCCTGGTAACAAAGATTTATAAGTTAAACTAAATTCCTTTACATTACAACTAATTCATGTAAACTTTCTGGGAGGAAGCATTTTAGAGGCATTAAACGTTCTAGACGTGTGGTGCCATGTGAACATTCTGAGTCGCTAAGTTTGTCTATAATGAAGCATTTCACATCAAACCACCTTTACATCTTAAACAATTAATTACACAGGAATTTTAAGAAATCTATGTAATTCCCCTTTAAATACTGTGGTTAAGCCAGTTGCCTTTAGTGAAAACACCATTCCATTTCATTCTTATAAGGACACTGCTAGACTAGGACACAGCTAGTACCACTATGCTTTTAATCAGCTGTGAGTTTCTGATATAAATTTTTATAATGTGTTAATGTGTGGGTGGTGGGTAGCACTGTCGCCTTACAGCTAGGGGGGCCTGGGTTCGGATCCCCGGCCAGGCGACCGGGGTCCTCTCTGTGTGGAGTTTGCATGTTCTCCCCTTGTCTGTGTGGGTTTCCTCTGGGTTCTCCAGTTTCCTCCCACAGTCCAAAGACATGCAGTCAGGCTAATTGGACATGCTACATTGCCCCTAGGTGTGAGTGTGTGAGTGATTGTGTATGTCTGTCTGTCTGCCCTGTGATGGACTGGTGACCTGTCCAGGGTGTATCCTGCCTTCCATGACCCTGAGGGAGAAGTGGCTTGGAAAATGTGTGTGTGTGTTTGCGTTAATGTGTAAAGCGTGTAACTAGTTCTCTCAAGATAATTTTGCATGTTTACATTTTCTTGATGTTTCCAGTATAGACATAGTGCTGATATACTTGGCCTTCAGTTTCGTACCTACGACCACAGTGCCAGTATCTCACAGTGTAGGCCTCTCTCTGGTGTATTATAGCTTAAAGAAATAAAGGGTTAAATGAACTCACAGCAACAGAACTTCTGGCATCTGTTCAATGAAAGGAGGCTATTTGTCAGTCTGTCCAAATGCATGAGACAGAGATTCTTCTGAGACACACAAAAAAGTTTCCGTTTTCCAGCCGTGTGCTTTCGCCATAGCGTTCGAGCGGTGGAAGTTTGATGTTGGCTGTGGAGGTGGGCATATTGTGTGATTCATGGCTGAGGCGGATGTGGGCTCTCTCCCTCGTTAAGGTGATGTGAAGTCAGGTTGTCACATTGTGACAGTCAGTCTCCGTTGAGCGTTCTGCTGTGTCACGGCCTTGTGGTTATAAATATTCTCATCTAGCAGCTAGCGTCTCTCCAGCCCTCCCCCCAGACCTCCTCTCTTCTTACAGCTCTCCCTCTCTGTCACCTCCCCCCACATCTCTTCTGCTTATTTATTTATTTATCTGAAACAATGCATGTTAAAGTAATTATCCAGTATTTTTCAGCCTAATCTCTGGTTCTTGGGTTGCCCAAATCAAAAACTGATTTAATTTATGTGGGGTGCTCTTTTTACAAGAGCTACTGGAAGAAGCAAGTTAACTTTTATTTGAGCATATTACTACTGTCACTGTATCATAATGGGAGTTAGCTGAAGAGTGAAGCTGTAAAATTTTAACTAGTAACACCAGATAATAACAGTTCAGCTAAGACATATCAGACAGCAAACTAGCAAGCCAGGTTAACCATGAACTTGGGATGTGAGTGTCCGTGGTCTTATCAACTTCTAGCAGTGATTTTCCATCATAGATATTCTCTCCATTTCCGTTGTGTTGTGACTGGCTTTGCAGCATCTGTCTGTGTTTTCTGTATTTGCAGTGTGTTGCAACGTGTTTTTAAATGTACTGTGAATAGGGTCTACTAGATACCCCTAGTGCATGTATCCATAATAAGCCCTATTCAAATCACAAAATGATGGATGCTTTAGAAGAGTCTTTCATTCAATTACTTGGTCTGGCTGGTTAAACGTCACCTCCTTTCTCCTTTACACTAGGAGAGCATTAGCTGGACACTACTGAAAATATAGTCAGTCAGAAAAGGAAGATCATGCAGACTGATTAAATGTGAGATTACATTGGCAGCTATTGATATACACTCACCTGCCACTTTATTAGGTACATTCACAAATGTTGAGTACGATACAGAGTAAGAGTAAATTACAGCTCATTACTTACTTATTCCTCACTGTATCATGCACAGTGGGGCAGTATTTGTTTTTCATGACCATATGACTTAGACATCTGGGTTTGTGTTGCAGTAATGTTATTGTCATCTGGGTGCTGGCGTTTTATCACTGAGGAGATGAGTACAAATTGCTTACAGATATCCTGCTGATGAACTGTGAATAGGGAACAGAAAAGAACAGAAAGCTAATGCACATTTACTGAAGTCTATTTAATGAATGCCCACTGAATTCTAATATACTGTATGTGTGCTTTGGAGTTTATGTTTGATTTTATGTACAATGAAATTTATGCTCATGGTAATTAAACATATTGTCAGTGGACAAAAACCTTGTAGCTCCAAAATGGTACCTTCACAGGCTATAAAAACCTTAATTTTGAATCGGAGTTAATGCAGCATCATTTACTCCAAGTAATTGCTATCAGTTCATTTATGATGAAATCCTAACACAGCTAGTATTTTCAAATTATATAAAAAAAGCAAGTAAACTGAAGATACAATGACAATGATACAACAGATGTGCCTTGTAGAGATTAGGTTTAAAATGCTGGAGATTTTATTTAATTAACCCAAAGGAAAATGTGTCAGTGTTAGCTAACAGGCTGGACATGTTCAACTGAGGCCTGATGATATAAGCCAAAAACAACCAAATAAAATTTGAAATAAATAAATCATGCTCTTTTTCTTTTTCTCTCCCTGTGTGAATCTGCTGTTTTCTCTTTTCGCTCTTATGTCTGTTGTTTCTGTCTTTCTCTGAACCTCGGCGAAACCTCAGAGTGTGTTGCTGCCTCCCGTGTTACGCATGCTGTACTCATTCCTTAATTGCGCCACACAAACTTATTTAAAAAAACCACATGCTTCATAAAAATCACCTTCCAGGAGCTGGCTTGCCCCCCCCCTTTCTCTCTTTCTCTCTCTCTGTCTCTCTGTCTCTCTCTTTCTCAGCACACACATCTGGTTTTGTTTTTAAACCAACTCTTATTGTTTACTTTCACATCAGTACACAGTGCCCTATTCTATGTATGCCACCGTTACAGCGATAGTGCTGTGCTACCACTCAGGACATGCAGTTGTCTGAAGATAAAGAGTGAAGATGGGCAGTGCCAATTATATGCATGTGTGTGTGTGTGTGTGTAAAAAATATATAGTATATGGATTAAAGTACTATAAGATAGACACTCCGAGGTATTTCAGGATGTTTTATGCAATATTTCAAGAGCACACAGATGTTATTAACTGATAATATACAGCACTTGTTTATTTATCGTCATTTTTTAATAAGTAATCTGCTTTGAGATCTGAGCAGCAATTTTCAAATATAAAAATTATGACTTCCTACAAATTATTTGAAACCAGTAAATTTGTGGAGCATTAGCTTCATATTTGAATTACTGTGCACATGACCCTTTAATTATTGGCTTCATATTAAGCAAATTCAACGTATCACTTTTTCAGCGTATGTATGACACGGCATGCATGATATGTGTGGTTAGAGATTCCATATTGTCAGGAGTGAAAGGAATGACAGGTTCACACAGCTTTCAAACCTGCCGTTTAAGGGTCTGTGCAATTACCATCAATCACTTTGAGTTGAGTGTCAAGGTGGCTCAAAGTTTACGTCTTTACTTTTGAGACTGCAGGGAAATGGCTGTTGGGGTAGGGTGTGTGTGTGTGTGTGGGTGGGTGTGTGTGTGTACCTCATTAGGTCAGGGAGGGCTAAGTGATGTTTATGATTGGTTGACGTGGTGCCCTTGAAAAGCCAATAAATGCAAGAGCGCTCTATTTCATTCTGACAGTGTGTTTGTCAGTGTAGGGAGAAGAGGGTGAGTGTGTTGCTGTAGTCCTGAGGGGCTACTCTAACGGCAGGGGCTGCTTTCCACATCAAGACAGCAGTGTTCCCCATCAGTGACTCCAAACACTAAGATCATTCCTCTCTCTGTTTACAGTCAAGACGCTCCAGGCTGCTGTTCACCCCTAAAGCCAAAGGGCGCTGACCCCCATTCCTCATACATCTATATTAGATAAAGGTACTCATATATGCACGTATGCATATGCTAATGGATAAAAGCATGGAAACAATCAGTCAATCTCAAGTTCAACAAAGATTTTGCAATTGCGTCATTGTGTGAACAACCAACGCAGTATGTTTATTTACATTGCCGTTATAATTATTTTAAGGATTTGCAGCCAACAGTCAACATCACCACATAAAGTCTAACTTTTTTCTGTAATTTTACCTGCTTTATATTTGGAGTCATACACTAGAGGTAGGACAATAGCCTACATATTGGCTTAATCTGGGCTGCAGAGCATACAAATAGATTTTTTTCATCATTATTTGAAAATGCCTGTTGCCCTTTACATTGACATTTACTTGATGAATGGACCAAAAGAAATGACCCAAAATGACTTGTAAAAAATTCTGATTCTGTTGACTTACATTAAAAGTGAAGTAGATTCTGTCCTTCTCCTGTACAGTTACCATTTCAGAGATACAAGTTTTTTTTCCCGACAACAGCAATATGATGTTTTGAGTGCCTCTATATTAAAAAAAAAAACAAAAAAAACATATAAACTCCTTTTCCACAAAGTGCAATGGAGTATGCAGTTTGCATATCATTGTCATGATGTTTTTATAGCCTGGGGTTATTTATATGGTGTGTTTTATTTACTGATGAAGGAGCGCAATCTATAAAATTGACTGGCATTGTGGGTTTAGGCAGGACTAAAAACTTATTACCTTATTCAATTATATTACCTCACCTCCCTTTATAAAAAGTAATGTCCTCTAATGTAGGGGAGAACTGGTCATGACCTACCACATTTTGGTTTTTGCTTCATAATTTTGAAAGTATAGCATAAGATATATATTTTTATACAAGCAGCTGCCACATCTCTGCTACAAACTACAAGTGAGTGCAAACATTACAGTTCGCCGTACATGTGGGCTTGAGTGATTAATCAGCTGATTTTTCAAAATGTCTGCATAATTCAGTCATTATGATATAAACAAATGCATTACTGTCTATTGTCTGTTCAAGTTCATTCTAATTATTTTTACAAAGCACACACATAGTTTTGCTTCCAAACTTTGGGCCTGCAGTGCAACATACTCATACTTCAAAAGGGGTTAGTGGAGCAAATTGGCAGCTCTTCCTCCAGGTCTCTCGCCCTGGGCTTTAGAACATTCCAGAAGTGCAAGAGGTGTTGAATAATTAGTCAGCAGTTTCTGAGGTTAGAGGTTGAAGGTTTGCCTGACTGTGACAAACCCCAGGGCTATTTCAGGGGGAATGACTTTGCCTTTTTCTGGGGGTCACCAATATGTGTCAACTGTATGAGGTGAGAGGGTGGAATATATACTCGGTAACACTTTTTTATAGTGTCCTGAGTTCTAGGTATTTATCAGCTAAGGGAAGTGTGAACTGCAAGCTCCAAAGCAGATCTTTTTTTTTTTTTGGGTTGCATGAAATTAAGTTCCGACTTGACTAAATTACACTGAAATGCTTGCACTGCAAAAATAATATCTAAACCTGTGAAAACTTCTTAAATGCAGACAATAAAGCTGATATTTCTCATTATAAGACTGTTGTAAGAATATTATAAGATTATTCCACCTGATTCTGTACATTTCATACTTGTTTTAAGTGATTTTATCTCATAAAAGTGTCTTATTCTATTGGAAGATTAGTTTACTTGTTTCAAGAGAAAATAAGGAAGATATTTTTGCTTTTTGCAAGAAACAATGCTTAAAACGAGATACATGGCCTGCCAATGGAAGAAGACATTTTTATAAGATAAAACTGCTTAAAAACAAGTAAAAAAGTCTTGAAATA
Organism: Pygocentrus nattereri; assembly: GCF_015220715.1. Classification (NCBI taxonomy): domain Eukaryota; kingdom Metazoa; phylum Chordata; class Actinopteri; order Characiformes; family Serrasalmidae; genus Pygocentrus; species Pygocentrus nattereri. Next base: position 47,047,961 of record NC_051211.1, read on the forward strand.
AGTTGAATAATCTCACAAAATTATTACAATAGTATCATAATGAAAAATATTAGATATATTGACTACATTTAAGATGTTTACACTCACTAAGACAATTTTTTTGCAGTGTGGCAGGTAGCAGAAATTCACTGAGTAAATATGAAGTACAGATTAAAAATCTGTATTTTTTGGGAAAACAATGATAATCAATGATAAAGCAGTGATAATCAGTGACAATAAAACAATGATAATCAATGACAATCATAATCACAAAAGCACTAAGACCTCCTGATTGAACTGCACTCAAATATCCAACAGGTTCTGGCTATTGTGCTAATAAAGGACAGAGTAAAATACTTATATAATTGTTTGAAGTAAAAAGGTGGTAAGTATAAGTACAAATACATGTGGTAAATATCACTGCAATATTCAATCTTTCAGCAGGAGAATGCATTGGAAACAACTCCAAGTACCAGGTGAGTTATATGGAGCAAAATGGCACCATTTGACATAACAGAAAATACCAGTTTCTGAAGTAAAACCACAGTAAAAATCATTGCTTTTCTTTAAAGACAGGATTCGGATTAGATTATGATTCATAGACAGGTACATACTGTTGTAAAATTTTATTCATATACAGTCTTTTTTATGCCAGGTAACTACCCAGTACTTACAACTGATCATCAACTTGCAAAAAAAGTATACTTAAGTACATCAGTGGTATACTCAAAGTATATAGAGAATAGTTGAAGTATTTTTATGTCATGTATTTTATGGAAATACATCTAAACATATTTCAAGTGCAGTAGAATTTGTGTGTTAACAATGACTTAAATGAACCTCATTGCAATGTAAACTGTTCCAATGTAAAAGAGAAACGCACTCGTAGGTGTAGAAAACATATTTTAACAGTACTTATAAATGGAATATAAATAGTGTTCAGTTATTCTTAATGACATATTTAAGTGCATACTTATCTTAATAATGTTTTATAAAAGCACACATAAATAAGTTTTTTTCTTTGTTGAATGTATTTAAGTGCATTTTAGTTGCAGTACCACTAAATGTATAAAATACGCACAGTAGTACATTATTAGTATATTCCAAGCTTAATAACATCATCATCATCGTCGTTGCCCACTTAGTCCAAACAGGGTCGCGGTAGCAGTTGGGAGAGCAGAGAATCCCAGATAACCCTGTCCCCCGCAGGGTTTAGATCGGGCAGGCCGTTCTTCCCAATCACGCCTCTCCAGGTCTCCCAGTCATTGCCAACGTGAGCATTGAAGTCTCCCAGTAGGACTATGGAGTCTGTAGGCGGGACCCTTTCCAGAACCCCGCCCACTCGCTCCAGGAAGGCCGAATACTCTGACCTGTTGTTTGGTGCATACGCACAGACAACAGTCAAAGTTTTCCTCTCTGCAATTTTAATTCGCATTGAGGCGACCCTCTCGTCCACCGGGACAAACTCCAACTGCCTGGTCACCAGCCGGGGACTTGTGAGTATCCCCACACCCGCACGGCGCCTCTCACCCTGTGCAACCCCTGAGTAGGAGAGAGACCAACCCCTATCCAGGAGTTTGGTTCCAGAGCCGACACTGTGGGTGGAGGTGAGCCCAACTATATCTAGTTGGTACCTCTCAACCTCCTGCACAAGTTCCGGCTCCTTCCCCCCCAGTGAGGTTACGTTCCATGTACCAAGAGCTAGTTTCTGCTGCAGGGGCCTAGGCCAACTAGGGCCTCCCTGCCATCTCCCACTGCCAATATGGCACTGCACCGCTCCCCCATGCTGGACCTTGCGGGTGGTTGGCCCACATGGCCTCCCCACGTTGCCTCTTCGGGCTGAGCCCGGCCGGATTACGTGGGCTGCCCGGCCACCAGGCGCTCGCCGTGGAACTCTACCCCCAGGCCTGGCTCCAGGGGTAGGTCCCGGTGACCCTTTCCCGGGCAGGGTACACGATTTTTTTATGTACCATATTCATGGAGAATAAACTTTGGATCGTGTTAGTCTGGGTCTTCACTCCAGACCTGTTCGCCCTGGGAGACCCTACCAGGAGCATATTGCTCCCGACGACTTAGCTCTGAAGATCCCTAGACCACACAAGCCCTTCCGCCACGACAAGGCCCCGATCCAGGAAGGGTAACAGTTAATAACAGTTATGTGTAAAAATTACATATTTAAATTGACCTAAGTGTAACTTAAATTGTCTGTAAAAAGCTCTCAAAAACATAAATAAATGCATTTAAAATATATTTAGTCACAGGATAATTAAATAAATACGTTGTTAAATAAGCTGTTTATAATGCATTAAAGTGTGTTTAAAGTACAAACTTTAAAACTATATATTTTCATATTGTATACACTTTTTAAAAAGCACACATGTTTTACAGGGTCATGTTACCTGTAATAATTACCTAATACTTTGGACTCACACTTACCTGGTTAATATCTAGAACTTATGGAACTGAGACAGAAAAAGCTAAATAGTTCATTGATACTACACTGTGTATAGATTGTAGCACGTGTGTGTGTGTGTTACATGTTTATTGTTACCACTCATAGATTGCTTTTTTAAAACAAGCTGTTTAGAGTTTGTTTTTAAGTGAGTCAGGTTTGTATGAGGGTGAATGTGTGTGGCCACCCCACCAGTCTGCTCTGCTGTGTTCTTGCCTCTATGCCTCTGGGCTCTGTCTTTCATTTCTCTATTCATTCTGGAGACACAGCTGAATAAATGGTTTCTTTAAGTCTAACTCATACATACAGTAAGTTCCACTGAACTAAATCCACATAACTCAAACTTTCCACATCTCCAGAACCGCCATATCGCTCCACTGCCTTCTTTAAAGGACACATTCAATGTTTTTCTTGTATTTTTTTCCATGGGGTTCAAACTAAATTTTTGTGTGGGTTTATGTGCCAAAAACAGTCACAACTGAGCTCCGTTCTGATCAGCTGTCCTCATTCAAGAAGCAATGCATATAATTCTGGCATGAATAGGCAGAAATGCATTGTTTTTTGTGACATCACAAAAACAACAAATCCAAAACAGGCTGCTTGTACAGTTTCATTTCCACAAATTGACCGTAGCATACGACAGTAGCACTATTCTCCTTTAGGCTTTCTACCCCTCTCTCTCTCTCTCTCTCTCTCTCTCTCTCCCCTGCCCCTATCTCCACATTCCTTTCATTCTTTACAAGCTCAAGGGGAGAGCAAGTTGCCACTGTTAAACTCTCTGAACCTCAGATCAGGGCTGTCAGCCGGTTTTGTGCTCTTTTCTGCAAGTATTGCATTAATTGCTTTAGCTGCAACGCCAATGTTGTCATGGCTATTGTGTGTATTTTTTCCAAACTGCTGCACTGCTGAGGCAGGAGTGGCTACTCTACCGTGTGTACCCTTAGGCCACCACTGCATTGCTGCATTGCTGCATTGCTGCGTGCTCAGCCACAGCAGTGCAGTGATCTGGGAGTATACAATGTGTGCATTCACTAGTCCCAATTTTCTGCACGCTGTGCAGTTGCAATACTGTTCAGCCTTCTACTGCAACTGAGCTGTGTGCACAAAAGTGACTCCACATGATAACATACCTCTATATAGTAACATGCAGTGTCAAAAATCTTTACATTTGCTGCTTGTTTTCTGTCAGTGTTAAAGCATTAAGCTAGGAGAGGCCACACATTATAGTGATTTTACCACAAATAAGGGCTGTTGTTAAGCATGACAAGATATAGATGCATCTGCACGCATCATTCAGGAATGGTTTGAAGAACATGATAAAGAGTTCAAAATGTTGCCCTGGCCTCCAAATTGCCCAGATCTGAATCCGATCAAGCATCTGAGGGATGCGCTAAGACAACAAGAGCAGCTCCACCTTGCAACTTACAGCACTTGAAGGATCCACTGCTAATGTCTTGTTACCAGACACCACAGGGCACCTTCAGAAGTCTTGTAGAGTTCATGCCTTCATGGATTTGAGCTCTGCACGTGGTCATACTGTTTTGGCTCATCTATGTATATGCATAGGTAAGAGAAGTTTTGCAAATGTCACAGACAAATTGTAGACCACAGTTTACCTCAATAAACGCGTCCTTAATTAGGAAATACCTTCAGCAATTTCGTTGTACATGATGACACCAATAAACTTTCACTTGGAAACTTTGATTACCAGCTAACAATCAGCATCACAGAGCATTAATCAGCCACTGAAGCTGCTAGATTGTTATGATCTAATGCTGTGCCCCAAACCACACTCTTCTGTACCTTTCCAACTATGCTAATGACTGTGCTTCTAATGGTGCTGGGCTGTTTTTTACTCAGCTGCTTAGAATCCAGCTTTCCTACAGATGTGTTAATTAGTTAATACAATATAATACCATCAAAATTGGTTAATAAACTATTTCGTTTTAAACTGAGTGTTAAAAATGTGTTTGCCATTGCTGGATCGGTTATGGCTTTCTTATCTCATAACAAACCACCATTGTGCTGCCAAATGAACTTAAAGTTGCTGTTATTTGAATACTAGAGATTGTAAAAAGTGTTTATAAATGTTTATGGCATGCTTATATGTGTCATGTCAATATGTGCCTTGTGAACACTGCTCTACAGTATTCATTATATACATGGTACATTAACACAGCCAATCACATTTTAGAAGCAGAACTATCTGTATTATGAGCCTTTTTTAACCTATAAAATGGATTCATTCTGTTTCCATGCAGAGTGTGTTTTGAGCCATCGGGCATTATTAGTCTCCGAACATGATTAGAGATTAAGTGAATGGGTTTGTGAGTAGTCTTTTATAGAAGATGAGCCCACACACGCAGCAGGAGAGCAGGGCTGAGAGTGATTGGTGTACTTCATTAAGGCAGACGGGCAGGAGAGGAGAAAAGGCCTCAAGAGACACATACCACGCTCTGTGATGGATGGCTGTATCACTCACAACACACCACTCACTTTTACTGCCACCAACTTCTGCTTTAATAACGCTTGCTCAAAGGGAGAGAAAGAGACAGGGGGGTAGAGAGAGACAGCGAGAGAGAGAGAAAGAGAGGTGTCAGGGAAAAAGCTCTTACTGACTGACCCATAGCCCTTGTGGAGATAACAGAGAGGTGAAAAGCAGTCCGTCAGAGCAAAACAAAACAAAAACATAACAAGCAGAGACTGGGGGAGAGAGACTGATGGAGGATGGTGATTGTGGAGGTTACAGAAGTGTGGAGTGATAGTGAAGCATTGTTGCCTCTGCAAAGTCGCATTTCCTAATGAGCTGTAGGCAGCGGCTGGGGATCGCTTTTGATCCTGAACTGACAGCACTGTCCCTTACATGCACACACTACAGACCAACAAATAGAAGCTGTTTTTAAAGCTGTAAATAATATTTCATTAATTTGCTAAAAACCAATACAGCACGACATGCTTATTGATAGCAGCATTGTATTTATTTGTATTGTTTACCATTTTTATTTTATGTTGTTAATTTATGTGTGCACCAATTCCATCAAGGCACATTCCTCATACAAGCAAAGGTATTAATGTTGTGTCCTACTAAAGCTCATAACTCGGACCTACAACCAGGAAGAACCAAATAAATAAATAAACTTCCCTTTAACTGGGAATTTAACAGTATCAAAATCTGCAACAAAAAAATCTAATACGATGAAAATACCAGCACTTAGTCTGAGGTCATTCACAACAAAAACCAATGCTGTCTTTGCCAGAAGCAGACAAAGTTGTTAAAAAAAGATCTAAAAGGCCAAAAATGCAGTAGTACTTTTTAATTGATGTTGTTTGTGTTATTCATGTGCTTTTTGTACTTTTGTAGCATCCATGTTTTTTATCACTTTGTACCTTAAACATGTCAAAACAGTAAAATTCCCACTTCTGTGTAGAGGCAAATGCAGCATTATCAACTACAGTTGCATTTGTTAGGTTTCGCAAAGCTAAACATAATTTCTGTTTCATTTTTGTCATTTTAGTACTTTTTACATGCTTTTCATGATAAGTGGACTGAAAGAAATGTCTTTGAAAAAAAAAAACTTTACATTAAATTCTTAACACATACAAGTTAAGAATGTTTTTGTTTTCTCTTGTAAAATTACCATTTTGAAGATGTGAAGTTTTGTTCTGAGAGCCACTATATACTGTCATATACCAGATAAGCTGAACAAATTTTGTTATACTGTACACTTGTCTATATATACAATCATGATAAGCTCAAATTAAGCTAATGGGTATGATTGGAGCTGAAATATGTGTCAAATGAAAAAATAGAAAGTTGTAATTCTATCACTCCAAACATGTAGTCATAAACTTTTACTACTGAATCTCTTACTTTTGCCTGCTAACGTACTCTTTATTGCCAAAAGTATTCATTCACCCATCCAAATAATTTAATTCAGGTTTTCCAATCACTTCCATGGCCACAGGTGTATAAAACCAAGCACCTAGGCCTGCAGACTGCTTCTACAAACATTAGTGAAAGAATGGGTCGCTCTCAGGAGCTCAGTGAATTCCAGCGTGGTACCGTGATTGGACACCACCTGTGTAACAAGTCCAGTCATGAAATTTCCTCACTACTAAATATTCCACAGTCAACTGTCAGTGGTGTTATAACAAAGTGGAATCAATTGGGAAAGACAACAACTCAGCCACAAAGTGGTAGGCCAAGTAAAATGACGGGGTCAGCGGATGTTGAAGTGCATAGTGCGCAGAGGTCGGCAACTTTCTGCAGAGTCAATTGCTACAGACCTCCAAACTTCATGTGGCCTTCAGATTAGCTCAAGAACAGTATAGAGAGCTTCATGGAATGGGTTTCCATGGCTAAGCAGCTGCATCCAAGCCTTACATCACCAAGCGCAATGCAAAGTGTCGAATGTGTTACGACCCGGTCCAGGACAGGCAGTAACAATATGGAAAGAGTAAGATGTGGTGATGTGAGTGAGAGATGAAACACCAAACGCAACTATTAAGTTCAAGACTATATTATGTGATTAAGACAAAAACAACAGTAGATTTACACACTGGCAAGAACCCCTGGAATGGCCCAGGCCAAAACAACAAACAAACCCACACTAACCTAACGATACAACACAATCTACCATCCCTACATACAAACAAAAAGAAATAAAAGACAGTGTTCTAACCTACCTCCCTTACTAACCATACACACAGACAAACCCGTTCCCAAACAAAATTCCCTACAGCCAGTTCACATGGACATATGTACAGTGTTTAGGGTCAGGCTAAAGCGTAGTCAAAACAAGCAGGGTTGTTAACAAGCAGAACAGGCAATGGTAACAGAATACACATAAAGCAAAGCGATACAATGAGGAAAAATAAAAAACAAATGCAGTGATATAAAGTGCCACCACTGGACTGTAGAGCAGTGGAGACATGTTCTCTGGAATCACGCTTCTCTGGTAATCTGATGGACGAATCTGGGATTGCCAGTTGCCAGGCGAATGGTACTTGTCTGACAGCATTGTGCCAAGTGTAAAGTTTGGTGAAGGGGGGATTATGGTGTGGGGTTGTTTTTCAGGAGTTGGGCTCGGCCCCTTAGTTCCAGTGAAAGCTTCAGCAGACAAGAGATTTTGGATTATTTCATGCTCCTAACTTTGTGGGAACAGTTCTGGGATGGCCCCTTCCTGTTCCAACATGACTGCGCACCAGTGCACAATGCAGGTCCATAAAAACATGGATGAGCGAGTTTGGTGTGGAAGAACTTGACTGGCCTGCACAGAGTTCTGACCTCAACGCAAAAGAACACCTTTGGGATGAATTAAAGCGGAGACTGCGAGCCAGGCCTTATCGTCCAACATCAGTGCCTGACCTCACAAATGCGCTTCTGGAAGAATGGTCAAAAATTCCCATAAACACACTCCTAAACCTTGTGGAAAGCCTTCCCAGAAGAGTTGGAGCTGTTATAACTGCAAAGGGTAGGCCAACATCATATGCATGTGAAGGCAGATGAGCGAATACTCATGGCAATGTAGCGTATGTTCTTACAAACAGTTAATCAGCAATCCTCACCACACCCTGTTTGTAACACCTGTAAAGAGCAAGTGGAGCAGCATAAAAGAGTGTTTTGCAGGGGAGAAGAGTTTGGGATGAGAGAGACAGAGGTGGAGACTGAATGAGTGACACTGTTTCTGCCTCACTGCCCTTAAAAGAGGCTCTAAATCAAAGTGTGCCTTTAGAGGATCCTTATGGTGTGTCTTTATGTGTGTGTGTGTGCGCTCAGGGGATCGATATGGCGAGGTCATGTTACCTGGCCCTGGCAATTTGACAGGAAAAGGGAATTATTTAATCTCAGATCCATGCTGCTCGCTGCTTCATAAAGAAAAGGTCAAAGACTCAATAACTCCACCCTGCATTCCTTTACACCAGGCCAGCAGCAGTGTTGGCAAATGTGTCTGGGTGAGACAGATGGACGTGTCTGATCGTAAATGGGGGATATGCTCATTGATTGGGCTGCTGATGAGTGGGTGCAGGGGCTGTGGCTGACTGACCGATATTCATCTGTGTTTTGGCTCCGTTGGGGTATCGATCAGCAAAGGATTCTGTGTTAAAACATGCCTGTATTGATCTGGGCATGCCGAGATCTGAAATGAGCCGCTTGGGAATGGATGGCCAAGTGTGAATGTCAGAGAAGGTCAGTCGAGCGCATTCCTCAGAGAGACAGTGCACTGACGCATCAAATTCACTTGATTAAAAACATGCAAATAGTTTCTTAATATGTCACATTGACATAAGTGACTTTCATGCTTCATGCTCCGCCCACAAATGCAGTCTTCTATAGAAATAGGTGCAAGGTTGCTAAGTTTGCAGAACTCTGGAAAAAAATACATTCAACCTTATACATGACCGTTTTGATCTTTCTGTCTTCTTTGGTTAGTTTTTTAGTTAAACATGTTAGAAAAACCTAAATTGACTGTTTTTGTGATCTAATCTAGGCAGGCTGAAAATGATACTGATGTAATACTGTATGTAAAGCTAAGGTAAAAAGGAAAGTGAGGCAGGAAAAGTACTCATGCATTTGAAATTTGTTGTCGGTCATTCAGTGTCATTCAAAAGCCTAAAGACACAAACAGAGGACAAGATCTATAGGAACACTACCCACATAGTAGCCAGGAGCTGGAATCGACTTGAGGGCACTTAATAATAAACAATCAATTTAATACATCACCTTTTTCAGTATGAGGGAGAGAGTTGGAGAGTTACAGGGTTTGTATGGGAGTAAGCGCTTGTTTACAGCAAAGTTTGGGATGCACATGTAATGCAAACCTACCCATCCAGCTTCATTATATAGAAGAATGCGATGTATATGTATGTATGTGGCTACAAAATTTCCACAGATGCATTGCTATTTCCCTCTCATTAGGTTTGGTGGTCTCATTTTTTCCCCCAAACCCACAGTAAATAAACTCAGTATGGTGGATTCTGGCCATGCCTGGCCAGGCTGTGGTCCAGAGGGAATAATGCCTTGAGATGCTCATTCAAATATCCCATTCAGAGCCATTAAAACAGAAGAGTACACGAACAGCTAAATGCATCAGAAGGTCGTGTTATTCTCTCCATAAGCGTATAAACTGTCAAAGATGTGGTGAACCTCACACATCTCAAATAAACATTCCTGACATCTCTGCTGCAAGACAGAGGTCTTCCACATCTCTGAAACAACAAGAAGAGCAGGCAGAGATGGAGAGAAAGAGAGAAGAGTCAGAGATATGAGGCCTAAAAGAGTGAAAAAGAGAAGCAAATTCATGTAGAAGAATGTGAGAGCAATTGTTGCAGAGATGGAGGGCAGTAAATGGGGATTCAGAACAATAGAAGTTGCATCAGTTGGAATTCAACCACTTGCATTCTAACTGTATTATATTACATGCTTAACTGAAAGTAAAGCTCTTTATGATAAGGTATTTTCATTCTGACTAAGCTTAAAACTCATTTCATTTACAACAGATTTCCTGTACTTACCTTAAGGCCTTCTGAGGGTCCCTGGACTTCAGCCTAGAAGCCATTGGCATAGCAGATTTAACTTCAACTGTAATTAACTTAAGCCTCACCTGGGCCAGACTTTCTTTACTCATTATCATGAATATACACATCACATATTAGCTTCATAGTAGTTGCTGAATAATGTACAGTAATTAATTAATGAAATTGATCATTAATAAGCCCTAAGAGTAAAACTGAACAACAAGCCTCGAGGGTTAAATTTAAGGGTTTAAGAGGTTAATCTGCATAACTCCATAATATGGGTATTACTTTTGTTTTGCTATACTATGACAGCTGACGTCGTGGCAAATATATTATTTATTATAAATTAATTATAGTAACTAAACTGTGGCAAAACTGTACAGAATATTTTTTTCTTTTTGCCCAACTAGACTGCATTCTCAACAAACGCTGCTCATCAAACTCAAGTCATTATGAAGCATCTCTTCACTCTTCAAATATATCTTCACTCTACAAGTATTGTCTTGATTGTAAGTTGTATATTTGCACTTTTAACAGTTGTTTCAATGATTTATGAATATGAAATCACACTTTAGGTCCAGCTGGTGATAAGTAAATGCATCCATCAGTAATGTAGAAGTTCTCACCACTGGGACGAGGGTTTTCCACACTTTCCCTCTTTATCGGGAAATCAGGAAGTAGTACATTTCCCTGAAGAGGTCTTGGGTTAGGTGTAATTCCTTTAGAAATGTTATTGTTTCAGTGTTGCGGGAGATCCTATTATGATTAACCCAGACTGTATGGGTCAGGAGCTGATAGCCATCAAGCATACTGGCCATCCGATTCCACACTTAGTGATAACTGGTGCTTGGTGACAACTAGATAAATACAGGACATCTGAATACGTTCCTTGTGAGACAAGTAGGCCTATCTTGTGGTCTTTAAAATATTGTGACAGTTGCTATAAATCAGCCATGCATGAGCCTCGTGGGGTTTGAAGAAAAATATGAAATCAATTGAATTAACTTGACAGTTTTAGAGTTGAGTCATGAAAAAGCACAATGAGAGTCAGCGGGGTTGTGTTTTTCTCCCCTTTGTGCCTGCCCTCTGCTAGGGTTCATGTTGTATTTAAGCCATATTAATGTCCAGAGGCCTGACCTCCTGCACCTGTGTGGGATGGCGGTGGATAGTGTGTCTCTCTCTCTCTCTCTCTCTCTCTCTCTCTCTCTCTCTCTCCTTCTCTCTCATATTCATCCTTGCACCTGCAGTACAGGGGTTTTGGTGGAGGTGGGGGTGGGTTGGGTGTTCATGGCGAATCACATGTCTCCCTGACTGTGTGGCAGTAAATTAAAATGAGGAGCAATTTCCGGAGCCCCAATTAGCAGAAAATTGGTCCTGTCTGTTTTCAGCCGCTCCCTTGAGCCCTGCTGGGAGCAGTGTGTGTGAGCATGTGTGTGTGCCTGTGTGTGTCTCACTACTGCGAGAGTGGGATGGCATACATAAAACCTGGCAAAGTGCAGAGGAAGGTAAGAAGCAAAAAAGATAAAATAGATGGTGAAAAAATCCACATGTTTAATACTTATAAGTTTAATACATTGGTGAAAAAGTAACAGGTACAGTAGCAAACTGGAATGAAATAAAGTCTAGAAATTGGGAAGCATATTTAAGCACAGTCACAGTAGAAAAACATTACTGAGAACAACTACAGCAGTATGCGATGGACGTGGCCGTTGTGGGGCCAGGCAACCTCAAACAATATTTTTACTACCACACACGCAGTACTGCCTTCACGCATTATAACTTCTTGTAAAATCTGCTTGTTCTCACCTTCTTCATTTCTTACTCTTATTCATTATTTATCTGCTACACTAGCCACGTTTACATGCAGCCTAATAATCTGTTAGTAATCTGACTAATAGCTCAATTGGAATAGAATACATCCATGTAAATACCTCAATCGGAATAGTCTAGTCCGATTGAGGCCATTCGGAATACAATTTCTATCCAATTGAACAAGGCGGGTAAACCTCTATAATCTGTTAAATAGAAGAATAATAGCCATGTAAACGCCTGAATCCGATTACATTCCCTATCGGAACGTGTAAGTACGTTCTGCGCATGTGGTAGCCAAAGGTTTATAATGTTTAACATGTCGGGAACAGAAACTGGTCTGCAGAGAAGACGAAGTTTATGCTCTGAGCGGACGTCCAGCTTATGTGTCTCAGAACAAGACATCTTCCTCTCACCGCTTCCTTTATAATTACATGTGAAGCATGTTTTTCTGAGTCTGACATAATTTTAAATCAATTAAAACAACAAGGGCACCAACCGGAAACTCATCTCATGCTGACTGGACCTCACGTGATGTTCACTGCCATGGTAACCTTTACTCTAGGTGCTACTCCATGCATGCGCGTCATCTTGCATTGGATTACTTGTAGTGAGCATGTAAATGAAGATTTTCCATCAGATTGTTGAATAGAGTGAGCATATAAACACCTGAGTCTGAATCTGTAATCTGATTGTATTAAATCGGATTGGCAAAAGTCTTTGCATTAAAACGTAGCCACTCAGATAACCAAAGTGGCTAGTTGGTCATACAATGAAAAATCTAAAAAGTGAAATGTAAAAATCATGATGGTCAATATGCTACAAACCTGTGGTAATTAAGGTCCTGTTGGTGTGTCTCTCTGGTCACTTGCTCAGCTATGTCTTCGTCCTCCTTAAGGAGCTTTTTCGTTCTTGTCTTCTCAGAGCCTCATTTTTGTAGCTTTTGATGCTGCTGTCCGCCTTCACATAATTCATGTGTAGAAATGACTAATTGCTATTAAATAAAATTGGCAATGCAAAAAAATAAATAAAAATCCATATGCTAATCTCTTGAGGCTGATGTTGGCTTCTTATTTGAATTTCCGTTCCATCTTAAATAGTAGTTAAATAGCAGTTAAATAGCAGTGACATGCTAGTGTCTAATTATAGTTAACTTCATCTTCATCCTTGCTTCGTCTCATCTCTGTCCACTGTATAAGACTCAGTTACAGTTAGCAAACCAGGGCTGCACCACTTGAGCAGAGGGCTGCTAGTTTAACCCCTAAATTGCTACAGATATACACTTGGATGTAACATTTACAGTTAGAGCATTTATACGTGTGAATTTATATATTATCTTACAATAACTGCCTTAAAATGCAACGTGTGCCATATTCTTCATCACAACACGGCAGCCTCTCAGAGAAGGCAGAGTTCATTCTGTCCATACTGGTCAGTATACAGGCCTTTGAGTAATGTGTCACATGTGCAGTTTCCTTTCAAATCAATCTGAACTGGAATGAATGGATGTCGATGCCATCAGTGGATCAACTGGCGTTTGGGTCAATGTCGGGTCAGTTCTAATCGATGCATGAGTCCTGCTGGTATGTGTCTGGGTTTTAATGAAACAACTGAAGCCTTTAAGTTCAATCACGCACAGAATCCATCGATAGGACACTGATGGACACACACTGCTGTTAACACTCTGTAACTGATGATAATCAGCAGAAAATCCACAGTCAGCAGAATCTGGAAGCGACTCTAAAGCTATTATTTTAGAAGATGTTCCGGGTAGCTCTTTGAATCAAAGTCAGTAGGTCAAAAGAAGAAAAAAGTGAAGAGATCTAGAGAGCTAGACAGAAATGTCTAGCCAAAATAAAACTGTACAGTACTGTGCAAAACTCTGAGACCCTTCTTCCAGTTAATTCCAGTCAAAATAGCCATCAAATATTAGTTCAAGTGAAAAAGTAGGACACATTTTAATGGAAAATTACACAGAAGCCTCAACAACTAAATACAAAACCAAATGCTTCAGTGTTAATTGTGTGCATTCTTTGCCGTTATTTCAGCTGTTGCTCTTTTCATGCTCTGTGACTTATTCTCATCACTGTTAGAACTAAACCTCCATTTTTTTACATTTTAAATTTTATCAGCTGCTGAACAGTGTGTCAAAATTGTGCCAAAATTTCGTGACCATTGGACCATTTGGACCAAATATGGTCCAAAATTACTTCACATAAAATGTCTTATAGCAAACCCTAATAGCAAAAGTTAAAAGTTTTTTTTAGCATTTTTGGTTGGTTTTCTTCCAACAGTGAACCACCAATTGGAAGGGTCTTTAGGGAATAGCGAGTCTTCTGCTATGGAACTTCACCAAAGAACCCTGTTTTGGCACTATTTTTTAAAAGCATTTTCTCCACTTTGAACTTACAAGAAATGAATAATAAGTCCAACAAAAACTGTATTTTGTCCAAAACAACTGTAAGTATAATATTTTCTTTCTGCACACTGCTAGCTATTACACTAGATTACAACAGTGTATTGAACATCCATCTTTTCATGAACTTGCACCAGTTGAGTTTGGTCTGTTTGAAATGCTCCAGCACGTGGTGGGTGTTTTTGCAGGCCTGTATGCACTGCTGTGGATCTGAAGGCCTGTAGGCTTGTTATTTCATCAGCAGAACATCAGCACTTTAACTGATGGCCCTCAGTGATTGATAGAGGACACCAATCAGTACTGTCTTTCAGCAGCTTATTGTCTTCTCCCCCACACATACAGACTGATAAGAGCCAGCCTGCCCACTCGCAGCCCCCTTTCCGCCTCTCTCTCTTTGTTGGCTGTGTTTGTCCACGTCTCGTCCCTTCCATCTAAGCTTCTATAAGATTCTTCTCTGAAATGTAACTTTGTTTCCCATCATCCATCTAAATTTCTGTCTCTCGAGCTTTGTCTTCTTTTTGTTTCTATACCTGTCACTCCCTCCCTCTCTGTTTCTCCTTGTCTCTCTGTATCTCTCTCTCTCATGTTGATAAGAGGTGGCTTATCCAAACGTCAGCTCTTTTGGCTCTCTCTGTCTTTCCGCTTTTGGCCTGGCATGTTGTGATGTGCCCCAGGCACAGCAAACATGACACTCTGACCCTCATTCTTTTGCCCCGCGTCCATTAAGGGACTTTGGGGTGAACCACTGACCCTTGTTCAAGCGCAGTTTAAAGGACTTTGTGTAGAGGACAGTCTGCGCAGGGCAGCCCTCGCAGCAAAGCATTACTCATTCAAACAGCTCGCACAAGGTGAGTAAGGTGACCAGTGATCCTGCGTTTCATGGGACAGTGCTGAAAATTAACGCATCCCCAAAAATAAATCAATGCCCCTCATTTTAAGGATCATGGGGAGAAAAATATTGTTTTAAATATGCGTAAGACAGTATAAATTTAAATATAATATTCCCCTTGCTTAAATTATCATAGCCTAAAATAGTCATTATGAAAAGACATAACAAAACAAGGCTATCATTTTAAAAGTCATATTTTTCCCATTCCCAAAACCTTTAATTTATTTATTATTATTTTTTCTTAATTTATTTTTTAAAATCAAGCTAATTCCTTTGCAAGCATGTCAGTTGTGAAGTCAAATATCTACTTAAAATGAACAATATTCAACCATTTTTACAGGTTCTTCAAAGACCAACATACAAGAAGTTTTCCATCACAGTGAAACAATATTTAGCCATTAAATGAACCATTTATGCATTTAGTTGTGATGGATCTACATTCATATGCAAAATTTTAAATATCCCTGGTTCTAATTACATGGCAAAACATCCTCTACAGGTAACTTACATAGGGCATTTTCTCCAAATGTAAGTGCACATATAGTGCACATATAGTGCCTAACTAATTGGGAAAAGTACAACATGAAACATTAAATGTGACATAACTTTTTATATTTTATTGTTTCCAATACGTCACAATTTAGCTTTGAAAATTCAACACAAAATCAGCAAAACATCATATGGCCAGGGGCCCCACAACCTTTGCATAAGACTTTATATATATATAGACATTCCCCTTACTAAAGAATCATTGAAGAAGATCTTTAAGGGTGTAGGCTTCACAAAATATTAAATATAAGTGTCTTCATGATCTTAACTTTCTACAAATCTTGGCACAGCTTGTTTAAATAACTTTGCCTGTTTAATGTGTCTTAGTCTAATACAGGGGTCAGCAACCCAAATGTTAGGAAGAGCCATTTTATCCTTTCAACAAAAATCAAACCACCTTGGAAGCCACAACAATCTCCATTTTACCATCTTCGCTGTAAATATGTCTCAGTATGTTCTAATGTTCTAGTATAGACAAAAAAATATAGTATAAACGAAATGCAAGCTTACTTTGTTCTACTTGAAGCTTTAGCTCAGCTATAGCTACTATTCTTACATCTCCAACAGGAAACTTTTCTACAAAGTGGAATTATTTCTTGTAAAATGTCTCTCGGTGTTAAGCTTTTTACTAAGGCTGAAGTCCGCTGAAGTTTTTTTGACTACAGAGGCTGAAGTCAGCTTCTCATTCCTCAGCTTCTTGTTTGAAGTTTTCCATGCTGCACCATTTAAGGTGGAATGGGAAATTTTGAACAAGGCTTCAGCTTCACCACCTTTTTGTGTTTGACAGATTCATGTTGCAGATTATTCGTATCAGGAAACCAGCTGGAGTGCTTAAAAATGCAAATAAGTCCTTTCATCTCCAAATTAGCAATGTTCACCTTAAATCTTTCTCTTTCTCTTGTCATTACCTACTAGCTAGGTGAAACTGTTGTTTGCATTTCTATGTGACCAGCAGTCTTCAGGGTCAAAGGTTGATGAATTAGATTAGATTAAGTGACCCTTACTAGTCCCACAATGGGGAAATTTCACCTCCGCATTTAACCTATCTGTGAAGTGAAACATCACATGCACACTAGTGAGCACACACACTAGGGGGCAGTGAGCACACTTGCTCAGAGCCCAATCTGCAGCGCCCGGGGAGCAGTTGGGGGTTAGGTGTCTTGCTCCAGGACACTTCAGTCATGTGCTGTCGGCTCTGGGGATCGACCCGGCGACCTTCCGGTCACAAGGCTGGTTCCCTAACCTCCAGCCCATGACTGCCCCCAAGTATCACTAGATAGAGGCTACATTAAATTCTGCATTTAAGACCATTTATTGTTAAACCTGTGATTGAATGATCAGCAGAGCTTTATTTTACTGCAAAGAAGGATTATTTTATTTTTACCTAAAAATCAAATTCTGCTGTGAAGCCGCAACAGGGCAGTAAAAGAGCCGCATGAGGCTCCGGAGCTGCATGTTGCTGACCCCTGGTCTAATAGCTATACTGTAATTAACTTTCGTTCTTTTCAATAGATTAAATGTCATATACTGACAGCTTACAGGAGATGTACTGCACACACTGTCTATTATTAAATCAAGGCAATTAAACAAAACAAATTCACAGCACACACCTCATTGTCCCATATGTCCTGCCACTGAATGTCTGATCTGGTCACCCTCAAGGTCAGCCAAAAAGAACTAATAGCAATTACACTAATACAAAGGGGGCTGTACCTTAGGCATTCAAAGGTCTGTACAAAATGGTTTGTGTCAAACAAATGGACCTTCTTTGGAAAACCAGATGGCTATGAATATATTTCTTTTATGAAATACTACTGAGTGGTGTTACAGGCCAAACCTCACTGTACAGTGCTGGCCTTGCACTCTGTTGGAAAATTCATAACTTGTGGCGCCTGCTGCTTAGAAATATCATCTCTATCACTCAGGCCAACAGGATCACGTATATACTCCACCAAACTGCTAACAATGCTGCTCTCTTTCTCTCTCCAGTGAGTCAGTTTTGTCTGCACTGAGATGTGTATGAAGGTGGTTTCACTGCTGTTCCTCTAGACTCCATTCAGACACAGCCGGCCATTATTAACCTGTGGTTTAATCTTTTGGAAAGGTGATTTTTTTTTTCGATTGTTGGAGGGCAGTATAAGGTTCTGTCTGGGTGCTAGAGGGTACACCAGAGCCGCGGCCCCTGTGTGTGTGGCTGAGTGTGATGTATGGCTTGCCGTCTGTGAACCCGCGACACAACATCAAAGAACAATGGAGTGTTTATGTGAGCGCAGGCTGATTTGGGCTTTATTAATGTCAGACCCTCCACGTTAGGTCCCTCCACATGCTCAAGACCACACGGGTTTCCTTTGCTCACACTCACTCACACACATACATAAACACACTTTTTTTTTTACACAATGTCAGGACATGGGGCCATAGATATGTCCCATATATATACATATATAGGAAATATTCAGAATTTCCAGATATACTCATATGTTGATGCACATCATGTTTGAGATATGACCACAGATTTTCAAAGACATTGAAGTCTGAGGAGACTGAAAATCTTAAGCTTTTGTTTCATTTCTTTTATAGCTCTAGGTTGATTTTCGTGTATGTTTTGGGTCATTGTCTTCTTGTAATATCCAACCTCTTTTCATCCTCAGTGTATGACTTTCCTCTATCCCCACTACATTTGTTTTATTGAAATTATTCTACTTTGTTCTTCAGACATGTATTTGGTGCTTGTAGCCAAATAATTGCATTTTTGTTTCATAAGTACACAGCAATTGATACAAATATGCTTGTAAGTATTATATTGCTTCAGAGGTTGAATTTTGTGATGTGGTCATGGTAAATATTTCCTTCTGCTGACCCTTTCATGTGAATGATGTTTATGCAACAACACTGAACACTGGGTCAGTGTATCACTGTTCCTGTGTCAGCCTTGGCAGTGATATGGGGGTTTTGCTTTGCATACCTGGCTAGCCTAAATGCTGTTTTTCCAGAACTTTTTTGGTCTTACAAATTTTGTCTTCTCCTTAACTTTCTTTTCATAGTGATGTTTCAGGCAGTGAAGATAAGTTGGAAATGGTTAGAAGTGTTATAGTATTCTTTTGCTTCGTCAGATTCAGTTACCTTTAGTTTAATATTATGAGTCAGCCACTGAGATGAGCCAGTTTTGAAGGGTCATATAATTTATATACAAAATAACAACAGTCAATCAATTGAAATGGTACCCAAACTTGTACAAAAAGACAACTACAAACTTCCCAGCAGCAGTCTTCGGGCGGAACTACAAACTTCTACATTTTATTTATTTTTTTCAGTTTATTACATTTAGCAAGTGTATGGCATTTGTGTGTTTCAATATGTAAAGATGTGTCATATTTAATTTACATTGCACTAACTTATTTTTAATGGTTAATTAATGGTTTAATTATAAACTAAACTTCAGGAACCAAAAAGAACTGTTTTTGCTCTTTCTGTTTAAAAAAATGAAGCATTTATCTTTTGGAAAAACACTTTACAAAGCCATAAGCAGTTGCTTGATCCTGATATTGTATGTTAATTTTATTTTTCTCTAGCATTTTTATCCTGAAAATGTCCAAAAACATTGTCATTGCAACTTCACTCACACATCTTGTGTAAGTCTTTCAGAGCTGTCCGTGTATTGCTGGGCACAGTAGCACAGTTGCACAGGGCACCATCCGGCTCAAGTCCCAAGAGAAATTTTCAGAATTTTCTATGGTGAAAAGGTTAATTGCTTAAGTCATTCCTTCTTGTTATCCCAACTGATTCCATAAGCATTCTGTTTGATATAAAACAGACCCTAGCTATTGGCTAATGCTGGAAAAGGTGCCAAGGGACTTTTTTTCTGCATTGAGAAGCGTAGAATCCACATTAGCCTTCAAGTGGCTGTGAAGAGTAGAAGAATGCACTCAGCTGAGATAACATCAGGGCTCCGTGTTTAGTCTGCTGAACACAAAAATCATCACTTACAAAAGAAAAAAAGACACTTAAGCCATCTTGTTGTTGATGTGTCTTCATTAGCTTGGAGTATTTGCGTGAAAAGCTACAGCTGAAGGAAATGCAAAATGGATTTAAACCTTAGATGTTGCAGTTACAGCATGCCATTTGGTATACATTAATTCTTATTCGTAGCATATAGAAACAAGCAGAGAATTTCTGTCACAGTCGGTACTACATTTGTGTTCTTATGTAGAAAAGAGGATATTTGATCTATTTTAGGTTTAATTGGAGTTTTGAATTGTGAGGTGCAGTAGGGAACTTTTCTCTCTCACCTTCTCCCCCACCAGTGGATGTAAATGTAAGTGATTGTGTATCTCATTGTGTAATTACCCCTTTCACAAGTAGGGTCCCACCAACAGGATGTGGATATAGATGCTCCCTAGGTAGTACGGTGGGACAATTTCAAATGCTTTTGCAACAATCAGCCTTAGTTTGACTCATTCATCAAATCAAAGTTGTCCTCCCATACAGAACATGTCCAAATTCAGCCACATTTAGCCAAATTTAGCCAAAATGTGGTAACATTGGCAACATACTGTAGCATCCCACTACTTGCTCATGCCATTGTAGGGGCTCATGGGAGTTGCGGGCCCTCTGAAAGGGAACTTATTGTTTTGCTTATGTTGCTTGTTAGTTTAAAAATGTGGTATGTGGTATTTATGCTTTAATGTGTTGGGTACTGTGGGTACTTTGTGGTGGGGGTTGGTCTCCATGGGGTGGAAGCCTACGGCTGTTGTTGAACTCCACTGTGAATTCAATGCTTTGTATGTGCCGTTCTGCTGGTGTTTTAATAAAGCGCTCTACTCGCAGTAGATCCATGGCCTTCCGTGTGAATTACTGTGTGCCGATGCAGCAATATGTTTGTGATCATTTATTGGAGTTCAACCTGTCTTCAGTCTGCCAGACTTAGGTTCTGAGTGTATTTATACAAGCATGAACTAAATACATAGCTGCATGTTTCACTTGCAACAAAAGCACTGGGAAAATGTGCTGTACTGGACACTAAAACAAACTTGCCTGATTTTATCTTGTTGATATGCTCTGCTCTGTGGTATGCCTCAAATTCACAACTCTGTTGGCATAATGCAAACAAATGTAGCTCTTCAGTGAGTGGGTTGTTTTAATGCTGCCTCAGTAGGTATTATTACATAGAATAACTTACCTATCTAGCCACATAACCGCAGTATAACATTTCTGTCACCCATGGTAAGCTTCACATGATATTACACTTACATTTACAGCATTTAGCAGACGCTCTTATCCAGAGCGACTTACAAGACTTACACTTATCTTTGCTAGTTACCAATAGGTTAGAGAAAAAGACAGTCCTGAGCTCAGATACTGCTAGACACAAAAGTCACTGTAGATACCCAGATAAAAGGAACAGAGTTGAGTACAGAACTCTGTGCCATGCAATGCAATACAATACAATACAATACAATACAACTATACAGTGCATTCAACAATAAAGTAAACATATATGTTTATGTTTACATTTACATTTACGGCATTTGGCTGACGCTCTTATCCAGAGCGACTTATAATTTGATCATTTTACACAGGGAGGCCAAGGCGGTGTTAGGAGTCTTGCCCACGGACTCTTATTGGTATAGTGTAGGGTGCTGCCCAGGGGGGGGATGTATGTTTAATATATGTATATATTGTATAATCTCTTTTTATACAAATATGTAATCTCTACATATATGTATAATTTCTTTAAAAAGTTATTTAGAAACATTTTTTGTTTGTCAGTCACAGGAACCATGATCTGATCTCGTTTGCATGGAACTAGCCTACTGGTTCCACATAGCTTTCTACAGATGATGTGTGGCACATTGTAGAATTGTAGCTGTGTGTATACAAAAAGAACTCACTCTAGGTGGACTGTTGGAGTCTTGTGAAAGGGTTACATGTGTAGCATAGCAAAATGAAAGTTGAGTTCTTGAAAGGTTTGTGGTCATCTGAGATCTGAGAATTCTGTGCCTGTAATAGTTATAGGTGTGGGTTTTTTCTCTGTGGGTGATCCCTGTAGCTGCCATGGCTTTGGCCCTCTGGAGGTTAACAGCTACACGCCATTAGCTGCAGCTCACTGGAACACGGCCATCACAGCCATGGATCATTGTGTTTCTCCCGCACTCACAAGCCCAGAAGAAAAGAGTGAGAGAGGAGGGGATGGAGGGGGAACGAGGAGCGAGTGAAAGTATGTTTTGTACTCAAGGAGCAAAAGACAGAGAGAGAGGGAGAGAGAGACACACAGAGAGAAAAAGAGGGAGGGCTGACTGAGGTGTGTGAAGTCCAAAAATAGAGAGCAAGTGATGGGAGAAAATTAAAGAAAGAAGAGCGAGGAGTCGGGAGGGGTCACAGTTAAGCAGAGGAGAACTAGTGGGGGGGAAAGAGAATGAGATTGAGAGGGGTAGAGAAGTGGAAAATCTGATGATCCACCTGGAAGGCCTCCGAGCAGTCGTGTGGGCAGTCATTCAGCCATGAGGTCACACGGAGAGGTTACACATTACATTGAGTCTCAGAGGACATTCAAGTTCAGAGGGAATCAGAGGGAGGGGGCATGCAATGCACAGTGACTGCATATTCACTCTTCAGGTACCGTAGATTGGTGCGTTAAAAGCTGCAGATATGAACTCCAGTAACAAAAGCAGATAATGTGATATTAATTATTTCTCACTCATAGCTCCCTGAAGGAAGTGGAGGAATTATGTGGAATCTGAAAAAGTCAGAAAAAAATGTTTATTTATTATGATTTCAATTTGATGAAAATGTGTTTTTTGTGTTTCTTTCATTTTTTTTTATGTCAAAACAAATAAAAAATATAGAGAGTACAGTGTCAAACCTGTCAATCCATACAAATAAAATACATATCTAATTCATTATCTACTAATGTAGGAAGGTATGTGATTGTGAAAGAGTATTTGCCCCCTCCTGATATTGATTTTTGCATATCTGTCACAATTGTTTCAGAGCTGCTAACAAATCATATATATATAAGACAAAGACGACAAACTACAGTTTTAAAATGAGAAAACTTTGTGCTGTGGCAGGCCTAGCTAAATTCTTTTTCACTCTTATCTAAGGAGTTACAAAATAACTGAGAGGAACATCTAAGGCACTCAGTGACCCCAGATAAGGTCAGCATTCATAATTCCACCATTATAAAGAGACTGGGCAAAAATACTATCGATTGGATACCACTGCTAACCAAGAGGAACATATGACTTGTTTTTTTGGAATAATGTTCTGTGGGGTCTAAAGTGGATCTTGTTGAAAGATAATCTAATCCACATCTAAAGTTGACACAGCATTCCACAATAAGAATATCTTGCAGATAGTCAAATGTGGTGGTGTTAGTGTGATGGTGTGGGGATGCTTTGTTGATTCAGGGCCTGGGTGACTTGCCAAAATTGGCTCTGTACCAGAAAATGATTGAGTATGTTTGCTCGTCAGTCTGTGATTTGAAGCACAAAAGAAGTCCACCTCTGAATGGCTCAAATGAAGCAAAATTAAGGTTCTGGAGTGGCCCAGTCAAAGTCTTGACTTGAACCCAGATACTGTGACAGGACCTTAAACAGGAAGTTTGTGCTTAAAAACCCTCCAGTGCGGCTGAAGAGAAGAGCAGGCCAAAATTCCTCCACAGCGATGTGAAGTACTGACCTCCAATTAGAGGATGTGTTTTGTTGTAGTTGTTATTGATAAAGGTGGCACCTCCAGGTATGAACTTTTTCACACTAGTGATTTA
Organism: Pygocentrus nattereri; assembly: GCF_015220715.1. NCBI lineage: Eukaryota > Metazoa > Chordata > Actinopteri > Characiformes > Serrasalmidae > Pygocentrus > Pygocentrus nattereri. The sequence goes on from NC_051211.1 coordinate 47,071,338, forward strand.
GGCATTTGAGAAAAAAAAATCCCTCAACAAATGAAATAATTCAATTTGTGGTTTGCTGACATTGCATTTTGTTTCAGGATCTGAAACCATTGAGTGTGACAAATAGAGCAAATCTGTTTTTCATAGAACTGTATTTAATTATGAGTTGATGTTTGTGGTGTCAAAGTAACATGATGATTAATTAATAACACTATTTTTTAGCAGCTTTAACAGACTTTCCTGGCTTAAAGCTTCAAACCAGCCTGCTCATGTGCTGTTGCTATGACCCCATGTCATAGGGTCAAATTAAAGCAACTGAACTATGAGATCACAGTTAATCATGATTAATTATTTAATTGTTTGACAGTCATAGTTTTTGTTACTTCCACTCTTAAAAAAGGAGATGGTTCTTCAAAGGTTCTTTCTTAAAAATACTGGTTCTGTATAGAACCATGGACACACAAAGAACTATCTGCATGCTGAAGGTGTTTTTATGTAGTTATATACAGAACCTTTTTGAAAGGGGTTCTATACAGCACCAAAGAGGGTTCTTCAATTGTCGCAAGCTTGACATCAAAGTAAAAGAATAAAACCCTTTATGGTGCTGTATAGAAACCTTTTCAAAAAGGTGCCATGTACAACACATTCCCCATTAATCTGAAGAACCATTTCATGATGCAGAGAACCCTGTCGATCGTGCAAAAGGTTCTGTGTTGGTTTATGGTTTCTTTAAAAAAGAACCCTTACAGAACCATTATTTTAAAGAGTGTACATTCAAGTAAATACATCCAAAGGGTCCAAAGGGTAGCAGAACTACACTAATGAGATATATTAGAGAAAGCAAAGGAGCAGTGTTAGCTTATTTCAGTGCAGTATGCTAAGGTGGGCCCATGTTAACGTACTCAAACACATTATAGTGATTGAGTGGTGTTAGATGGTATGACAGTTTCACATACATTACGGGCAGAGAGAAGAGGGTTAGTTCAGTCAAACACATTACGCTGATTGAGAGTGGGGGCGGGGGGCATGTGACATTTCTAAACACATTATGGCGGAAGGGAGATGGCGTGCTTAAACACTTAGAGCTGATAGAGAGGAGAGAAGGATGGGGGAACGAGGTCAAAAGAGGCTCTGCTTTACCTCAGTGTGGTTAGCCAGCTAACGATGCCTCACTAAAACTCTTCCGTGCTGACGGAATTTCGGCACGGACTCATCTTGTGCAAACAAACACGTTCATGCGCAGTTGAGCGTCATCTCCTTCGGCTGCTTTTGCTTACTGTCAGAAGGAAAACTCAGGCTTGTGTTGTCTTTGTGTAGATGAGCTGTTGAGAAACGGACAGCTCAGATTAGATCGCTGAAGCATTGATCATTCATTATTTACTCCACACACTTATTAGGGATTACGGATGCTTTGTTTTTACACCATCGGTTTACTCACACCTGCTGCCATATGCATCTCGTCAGTAAATGACCTTTGTTACTTGTATTGTCTGATGTGTGAGAGTGAGGATGTGCGCCAGTTGTGTTTTGTAACATATGCAGTGTTTGTAATCTGTACAACAGTTGGCCACACTTTATTTGGATGGTCCCCTATTGATGCTCTACAGCTACTTAAAACATTAACAAACTTTCTGGTGATCCTCAGTTGATTATCAACAACATTATGGTTAGGGTTAGGGTTAGGAGTAGCTGTACGTTTTGCCTTGAGGTTAAGGTTAGTTTTAGGGTTTAGGGTTAGATTTAACAAACTCTTTCACAGTGAACTTCAAGTTCAGTTGAATTTAATGGATATTTAGTTGAATGTTATTGAAAGGCAGACTGAGCATTTACAAAGCATCTACAGAGAACTATCTAAGTTCGATTCAACTTCAGGTTCAGTGGCATTTAATGACTATTCAGTTGATTGTTACTTAAATACATACTGAACATTTACAAAGCATCTACAGTGGACCATCCAAATAAAGTGTTACGCAATAGTTATATAATTTGTTTGACTGTATATGAAATGAAAGTGAATTTGAATTAAATCGAGTAGATCTTTGAACAAAAGTAGGTAGAGTGGCCTAAACATACTGAATGTTTTTAACTCCAGTAAAAGAATGAATCACGTTAAAGTAATAAAGAGAACTTAAGCTACGTAAAGTCCCATGGAACACTGAGTAACCTATTATAAATGTTTATATGATACTAAAGTTTAGTGTTAAATTAAATATACAGCAAAGCCTGAATGAAAAATAAGATATCAATATGATAAAAACACGGCTTAGAAACTGCTGATCAGATCTATCTGAGGACTATGTGGCCCTGGCTAATGAGCAGCTTGATTGACAGCTATCTGTCTAACACCGATAGCCTGTTCTGCCACTCTTAGAGAGCTAAAATCATCCAACTTTTATGTGACACTAACTGAGCAAAAACATGTAGACCCAGTGGTGCACAACTCCAGTCCTGGAGCGCCGGTGTCCAGCAAAGTTTGGAGGTTTTCCTACTCAAACACACTCACTAAACCTGGCAATTAACAGATAAGTGTAATCAGGTGTGTTTGAGTAGGTTAATCACCAAACTGTGCTGGACTCTGGCCCTCCAGGACCAGAGTTGTGCACCTCTGGACAGATGAACAAATGGACTGATAAAGCAATGAATTATGAAGGAACGGATGAATGAACAGTGTTTATGTTTGGATAAACAAATTAATGGGCAACAGGCAGCTACAGACAGCTAGTCTGTCTGCTGGATTAGTTTAAGCTTGCTAAGTTTCTCTGACTTTTGTTTTCTGTGGGTGGGACAACAGAGGTCAGCCTTGTGATTGGTCAGGAGAATGCTTATGGAAGTGTTATCCAAGATTAGGACTTTTTTGGTTCCAACTGGAACGTTATTCAAAAGGGATACTTAGTACATGTTTACTGTTTGCCTGCAAGAACAAGATTAACCCAATTAGTAAGAAAACACAGATTAATGTTCCCTGGGTCTTTAAACTTCTGAGTAACTTATAGAACTATTACAGCAGGTAAAGTTTGTTTGGTGCTATTCTCCTCTTTTGGATGCACTCTTGGCTTCAGATGTCAGAGGTATGACCCATCATAAAGCAATACAAATTCTGTTACCAGCACAACACTATTAAATTGAACACAAAAAAATGAATTGACAATGAACTGTTAATGACTGAAATGTAACTTACTGAAAAATAGACCATATGCATTTATAGACCATAAAGGATCCAGCAGTCAAGAATTACAGCCTAGAATGGCACTCAGCAGGAGAAAAATGAAGAACTTTAAAAGACTCTACAAATGATCAGGATTGTCCAGGCTGTGGTCTTTTCTGTGGACAATAGAATCGGAGGAAACAGGAAAACTATTTATGCCTTTGAGCTTTGGTGTTGGCAAGGACCTATTATTGTACCTTAGATGGCAAAAAAAAGAATTCTCGACCAAATCAAACCTCACTTCTCATTGAAACCCAGATAACAAACACCAAGCTCTCCTTTTAGAACAGTTAAAGGAAACAAATGAATAGAACAGCCCGCAGCAAGATGGATGTAGGCAATCAGAGGAATCAGGAACAGGCCATTAAGAAACCTAAAACCCAAATGGAAGGATATTTTGGAGAAACAGTAGCAATATAATCATCAGAAGCAGAAATTGACACGATCACATTAATAAAAGTCCATACTTTAAAAAGATGGTTCTTCAAATGTCCTTTAGTAAAGAAAGTTATATTATGAAGAACCATGAACACTCAAAGAACCCTTTGCAGGATTAAAGGGTTCTTTGCATCGTGAAAGGGCTCTTCACATCATGGAGAATGTGCTGTAGATGGTTCCATATAGAACCTTTTTGAAAAGGTTCTATATAACACAAGCTTGACATTGTAACAATAAAAGATCCCTTTTGGGTGCTATGTAGAACCACTGTCCATGCAATCCATGATCTTCCCACAGATGTGTTCTTTCATAGTCACTGTTGTTAGGTTGGACAAGCTTTGTAAAACTCTAGTAAAAATCCACTTCAACCTAATAAGAAACACAGACAAAAACATAAAATACTCACATTGGGCTGCTACAGTGTTTGTTTAGAGTTACCACATAATGTTGAGTTTCCTGTTTAAAATCCATCCTTCTGAGTGGCACTATGTTGTTGCATCTAATCACAAGGAGTGAGGTTGACAAAGACAAATTTGCCACCATGCTAATCTCAGTTACACAACAAACGCTGTATCCAGTCTGTGCTAACAGTCCAAAATGAATGAAAATAAATATAATTTGAAATGAATAACATACTTTAAGCTCAGGCATTTACACGAACACTGTGGTCTCCAGTATTGTTCCACAGTAAACTGAATGGGATTTTTGCCAAGGTTCTTGAAGCTTGTCCAACCTTGCATGGCTAAGTCAATTCTTTGTTTACTTCTTGGTCCACTGATTACGATTACACAAACAACTGTAGATGAAAAGGTTGGGGAATTGGGATTTGTCACTCATGCCCCCTCTTACAGCAGCACTTGAGAAGATCTATTTTTTTCAATTAGACAGGTTGACTTTGCACGGTTAATTAAGTCCTCAGCCTGACAGGTTGTCGGACGTCTCCAAGCCTCTTATGGAGGGCTTAGTGCCGTGGGCCAAGCCCAGACGGATTGTGTGCAGCTGATGCTAGATTAGCTGGAGGGCTGGGGGCCTGGAGCTGGTCTTTTTGTGGGGCTCTGGAGTGTTTGGCCTGGGCAGCTTGAGCTAATCCCTCGCCCTCTGAGCCACCTCCCAGCGAGACCAGAGTGTTCCAGACCTCTGACTAGGTGAGCACAAGCATATAGGTGGCTAGATAGTGTGTGTGTGTGTGTGTGTGTGTATGTGTGTGTGTGTGTGTGAGTGTGTGTGTGAGTGTGTGATTGTCTGTGAGTGTGGCCAAACGGCCTGTGTCCAACATTGTTTTACGCAGTCTTTAAATTCAATTTTGTTGCATGTGAAGAATTAAATCAGCCATTTTCAGAGCACGACTTTTGCCACATCGTTTTGCCTTGACAATTGTGGGAATTGCATTAATTTGATTTGTTCTGTAGGGTTCTTGATCCTCCTCGGCTGAGAATTGAAAGCTTTGGTCTCATCTTTGAAAGTTGTCACAGACAGAAATGTTGACTCAGGGCGGTTCTCGAAACACACAGTATTAGACAAGCAGGTGCGCTATAGAAATCTGAAAGCTGGTGCTGTATTAACATATGGCTTTTTATTAGATGTGGTGAGAAGTGTGTAGGTAAAGGGCAAGCCTGATCCTTGTGTTGTCATTCATAAAACATTTTTTCCTGACATTTGTTGTTTTAATGTAATCCTCCTATGTGCAAATCTGAAGTCTTGCTAATCGTGAAGGAATTAGCTGAAGTAGGAAAACTTCTCCTCAACACAGCAAAAGTTGACAATGGGCAGTTTGTTTTGGGTTCCTAAAGCCTATTTTGGGGATTAGATTTGAAAGCGAGCAAATGCAGAATTCTGCCATGGCGTTCCAAACAGACTTTTCAAGTTGAAACTCGATCGTCTCATTTAGTCCCAGGAAAACAGCTTGTGGGAAAGAACGTTGTAAATCTGTCTCATAAGATTGCACCTTTTATTCTATTGGCTTTTGCATTGGATCTAATATCAATAGCACTTTTTCTAAGATTTTTTAGTAAATGTGAGCCATTATGTCATGTCTCCAGTATTGTCTGCAGCCAAGTTACATTACGTTATGGGCATTTCTTCATAATCCCACCAGTGTATCCCACCAGCCTGGTGTGTCCAACACTAACAAAAATTCTCTCATTGGAGCACGATAGTAGAGAAAGGCTTACTCCCTAAAGTCCCCCAAAACAACACTGTGAGATGAGCTAATCCACCCCAAACCAGCCTGAGCTATGGGCTAATCTAGCCCAAAACAGCACTGAGCCACTTGATAATCCCCCTACAACATCAGAGGCGGGAGGAAGACTCGGCTAGTGTACTGTAAACAGTGCAGCCCAAAGGCAAACATTACAAAAGGTGTCCTGTCGGCAGCGGCACTAATGACAGGATGCTGGTTGAGTTTCAGCACCTGAGGTCATTGCTGGACTGCTGGCATCAGAAAGAGATCAGAGGGCTTGATGTACTGAGCTTGTTATGCAAGGTTTCAGATGGAAACAGGATACAAAGAAAGCATTATATACAAAACTGGTGTACGAACCTAAATTTTATTGTTATTTATTGCTTAGGTTTTTGTGGCATGTACACGGAAAGCTGCAAAATGCATTTCCCTCCCTCATACATATGCAACCGCTAAATATGGGAGAATCACAAAATATGGGATAGATGTCAGCAGGGGGGATCCCTCAGGGTCTTGTAGGCCTTCAGAGAAAGCCTAATGATTTCTGGGAAACAAAAAATACAAGTCTATAATTTTTAGCTCATTTTTACTTATTAGAACCATCATGCCTGTTGTACTTAAACTGTGCAAGTAACATTGTAAAATAATGTCTTTTACTAGCTTCAAATGTCTAGGTTTCATCTAGAGCAACCAAAAAATGTCTATGTGCACCACAGTTAGATTAGCACTAACATACTACTAGAAATTCTATAGCGGAGACAATAGAAATGCTCATAGTTAGTTAGTGAAGTGACCCTTATTAGTCCCACAATGGGAAATTTCAACTCTGCATTTTGACCCATCTGTGCAGTGAAACACCACATACCTACTATTAAGAGCATATACACTAAGGGGCAGTGAGCACACTTGCCTGGAGCAGTGTCCATCCCTATCCAGGGGATTGAACCAGCAACCTTCTGGTCATAAGGCTGGTTCCCTAACCTCCAGCTTATGACAGCCCCAAATGTTTACTTTGGGCTTTCAAACCAGAGACCTAAGGTTGACCGCTTTCACCTCTACAGTCCTCCACTCTACCAACTGAGCTATCAAGCTTTCTCAATTTTTAACCAAAAAACCCCTTTATATATTTATTTATATACTTATGGCCCAAACTGAAAGCCTTGCTCTAATATTAATGGTTAGCCACTGGATGTTTGTAATGACATATTCTATTTGAATTACTGACATTTTAATGGCCAGTTTTACATGAAATGTTCTCCATCTCTTAAAACCAGTGTCTTACAATAGTGTTGTTAGATGTTTTCATAGTGGATAAAGTGGATAGATGGAGGTAAAGACCTCAACCAAATGCTACAAGAATATTTGCCAGTGCATCAACACCATTTCAAATTAAATTGAACATTAACAGCTTATTTTTTTTCAGACACATTGTGAGCACAAAGTTTGCACAGTGCCTTCTCGCTTTTCTGGCCCAGTGTGTTGGCTACATGTGTATCTCCCCATCTTTATCTCTGTCATGCAAAGTTGGCCCGGATACTGGTTTGTGAATAAGTAAGACGAGCTGATGAAAAGAAATCGGACTTCAAAAACATGGGTGTTTAGTAATGTTCGGGCTAAGTGGACATGGGATGTGTGTAAGGCACTCTGTCAGTTGCGGTTAAGGTTTGCTAGTTGCTCAGGGTCCAAGCATGCAAGTGATTGATGTGGTTTTCTGGCTGTGAGCATCTCCATTACACTGTCTTATTTTACAATCAGCAAGAGAGACTCACATCAAAGTGATGTCCCTCATGCAAACAGCCAGCTGAAGACATTTTATCAGGCGGAATCAACTTCTATGGTGGTGGATTTGCAGAACAAAAGCTAAAATGTCATTGTTGACTGTGTATGTTTTTAGCACTGACGTAAGGGTATGACTGAGCTCTTAGTGTTCGTTCGAGTGCTTTCTTCACTCTTCATAAGCGTATGTCCACCAGATGAAGCTGAAGTCATGGTCTTAAGGTGTTCTGACAGCTCTGACCTCACCAGAGCTTGTTTTTTGAAACTTTTTGGGATTGGCGGGGAGTAAGATTTTTTTTTTTAGATTGATCTTCTGCCAGGCAGTCTCAGTAGAGGACAGTCATGCATGTGACCACAGGAGTTGCTTTTGTACCGAAAGTTCCTCTCCTTGCAATTGACTGCTCTTCTCCAACAGTTGTAACAGAATACCTCCTGGGTATCTGCATATCCAATGATAAAGATCTTGCATAAATCCGCAGCCCTTTTAAATGCAGAGAGTTTATGAAACTGAATCAGCAGACTGTGGTCCGGAAAGATTATCCATGCGGTTTGGTATCTTGCACCATCTGATGGTGCAAAACCAGTTATCAAAGTGAAATATGTCATATTAGCATGTACCAACATGTCTAAAACCAAAACCAAAGTAAGACCCAAACCGAGGTAAGAACCAAACCAAAGCCTATTTTGTGAGTAAAATGTTTGCAGCAATTTCCATGTGTGCTCCTGCCAGCTGTTGAATGGAGCCCTTCTGTGTTTGGCTAACGCAACCACAGAATGCACCCAAGAGGTCCCAGATGGATGGCATGCCACAAAGGAATGAACAAAATACCCATCCCATTTATTTAACAAGCCAGCAAACCCAGCGTAATGCATACCAATGATAGAGCACATCTCATTTCAATTAACTGCCATGGTTAATGGCAGTATTCCCACAGTGTAAATCAATGTTGGCCTCACTCTGATCATTTGACCCCTTCTCTTTCACAATAAGATGCCTCAATTTAGTATTTGACCATAAAATATAATAGTGTGTTTCAATATTGGTAATAAATTGTAATCGCTGTGGGGAAAGCTTTGATTAAACCCGTCAGTGATAGTTTATAGACTCACATCAAAACTGTTATTGGTCTCCAGTTCTCAGTTCCAAAGCAAGGAATGCGTTTTAGGTATTTAACAGAGAAAACAATTTAAGTTTAATTAAAGGCTTAGAAACTACACAAATAGTGTTTGGAAATTGAATTTGTTAGACGGGCTTTGGGAAAATAATATAAGAGTCATCTATTACTCTGTCATCACTGTAGAATACTGGATGTCCGGATGTTAAAAAGAAATTGGCAATAAAAGTAGCATAAATATTTGACAGATAAAGCTCACTTGACTTAAATTGTCCATCCTTGACAATCACTTTCCCAATCTTCCTATAAAAGCATTTTTTGTAGTGGAGGTAATTGGCCATGTAGGATATTGAAATGAAGTAGTTAAGCTGCAGTCATTTTCCTGAGTGGCTGTGCATTATATCACGCAGACCTGTCAGTTTTACTTGATTTACAACATAGCTAAGTGTCTCCACAGGCACAGCCTTGACTCATGAGAATGTGATTGTTTTGCGACTGAGCGGTTGAAGTGAAGATGGGCGGTTAAGTAGATTAATGTATGCGGATATTTTGTTTGCATGCAAAAAAAATACTTCCTCATTACCCTTAATGCCAAAGACATGATTCACTTTGACATTTTCTCTCTGCATAATTTTACAGTGAATGGCTTCTCCTGGTATTGTGCCTCTAACCTAGTCATCATACATCGCTACATGTGTGGGTTGCCAGTGTCCTGCACCGAATACGAATGTGTCGCTCTGAATAAATCACAGACTTTTCCATTACTTTGTTGCAGTAATGTGCAGGTGGGATGTAGTGCAGTCTGTCACGCTGGTAATAACACCTCCATTTAAACCCCACAGACAGGCATACAATATGCAAGTTCTTACACAGCATGGAACCAGAGGTTTCAAGATGTGGAGTGTGTGACCGATGCATCTAGACAGATCTGGAGGTTACATCAGCGCTGTGGTGTGTGCCAGGTGGCATGACTGGACACTGTAAGACAGGCCTCAACCCCACTCTGCACCTACAAAACCTTCCTCTCTAACCCCCCGTGTAAGCCTCCGCTGTTGTTATGATATTGAACAAGCTTTACAGAACAGACTAATTTAAGCTGGAGTTTAGATATACCACAAAACATTAGTGTCCAGTTTACAATGCAATGCTACAGAGCTGGGCTTCATTGCTGTAGTTCATTCAAAAGAGACAGGTTGGAATGAACAACAAATTTGCCACCAGTTTGCTTAACCTCACAACAAACTACACTTATCACACACATCAATCCCACCAGTGTAATCCTTCACATGCATACCAATAAATATGTGTTTTGAAATCAATAGGACACTCTAAAGAGTGACATTTTTTAGGATTTTTTCAAAGCATTTCATTTTTTTGTGGGTGGACTATGATTAGGTTACTTAGGCAAGAGCATAAGATAAAAATATAGCATTAGAATAAATATAAATAATCAGTAACACTAAAATGTGAGATGGTTAGAAGAAAAACTGATTACTTAATGAAATATAACAGATAATAAAACAAAAAAGGACAACATATTGTGACATCGGAGTAATGGGAAACATAACACTTCCAGGAAAGGCTCTTTTATTCAACCAACAGTATTGGAGCACCTGTGCCCAATGCTTCTGAATGTATAGCAGGCATGACAGTAACAGGCACATGGTGATGGTGAATACTGGCTCCCACACAAACCACACACAGCCCCGCAAAGTCTGGCACAACAAAGCTCAACCAACATTGCTGCACATATATTGTCCATACAGCAACAACTATTTACAAGTTTAAGTCTCTCTTATTGTGAGTCCTGCACTTTCCTCGCATGGCCACACCTATCATGCTCCCATGGCCAATAGCAGGTTGCTGCATGGCTCCCCTTTCAAAAGAAGCGATCCCAGCGGCCCTGCAAAATCCAAACAAAGTCTCAGTAGAGTTCTTGAGGTGCACAGAGGCAGTTCCACCAACCTCTCCCAGCACTCTCTCCAAGTAGGGGCATGTGTTCTTGGCCACACATGCCACCGGTGATACCACCATGATGGAGCAGAGAGACATAGCGCTGCGTCCTTCTTCCTAGCAGGGTGGATGTCCTCGTGGCTCATGGCATCAGTGCTCACGCTATTCAGAGCAGCAACAGCAGCCATGTCAGTTAGTCTTCGCTTTTTCACTGACATCATGCCTCTCTGCGCCACCTCCAGCCTCCAATCATGCTGCATCTGCTTTGCAATCAAGCCTCTTTGCACTGTAGTTGAGCTTTCCCACGCCGACTCTGGCCTCTAGCCTCACCATGCTGGGCTTGCCATCAGGCCTCCTCTTGCCAGCTGCTGTGCTTTAGCCTGGCTCCACTGTCAAGTCTGGTCACACTGCCTCGATATCTGTCTTTTCACCACACGTCTTTGTACCGCTGCTCTTCCTATGGAAATGTTTTGAACTGTCACGAGAAAATGATCCAATCTGAAACACAGCTAGCTACATAGCCACATGTCAATCTCATGAATCTTGTTCAAAGGGTAAGCTATTCTTGTGGAACACAAAGCTGACAGGGCACAATATTACAGCTGAGCAGACATTTCCCCCACCTTCATGACCTCTTGTGGTACCTGTGTTTAGGTGTTGTGAAGAGGTGAGACCTCCTTCAGAGAAGAGAACTGATAATATTTCCCCAGCAGTGAGAAAAAGGTTACAATAATAAATCAGTCAGTGTAATTCTGTTTTTCCAACAAGGGTCTGGGCTGTATGTTGAGGTGTTCCTTTTAATCTGGTCTAATGAAAAGTCAAGACTCAGCTAGGGCAGTGGCAGGGCAGTGAAATTAAAGCTGGTTCTGGAATGGCACTTTACTTTCTACATGTGATGTAGCCCAGAGATGTTTTCACATTTAAAGCTAACGTGCCAGCCTGCAGCTACAGCTGGGGCTCATCACCATGGCAAATTAACCAGTGAGTCATCACAATGCCACTGTACATTAACGGCTTTCTCGCAGGAAATGTTCGATGTCCACCATGGCACCAACAAGCAGGCTAATATTTCCCACTGCATATTTTGCCAGCCATTCCCTCCCACATGCCCTGTAACAAACTTTTCAAGTTTGCAACATAAGACGAAAGAATTCTTCCTGCTGCAGTCGCAGACACATTGAGCTAAGGTTACAGAATGACAGAGTAAGCCTTTACAAGTAACCCATGAAGAATAAACAGGCATCTATTAATGAGAAAAAGATTAAGGATTACATTGAGTAGAGTCAGTAAAAGGACTTAACCATGGGTCCTCGAGTTGCAAATACCCATTCTCAACCACAGATTTAAAGGGAGTAACAACTGTTGCCTCTCTCTCTCTCTCTCTCTCTCTCTCTCTCTCTCTCTCTCTCTCTCTCTGGCAGTCTCTCAGCCCCATATTAAATATGACTCTTCTGCCTGCTTGTAACATGAGTGTTGGCGGTTAGTTTTTATACATTTCACAAGCATGTAAATGTTTAATGGTAGTGCAGGATGGACTGCTGTGTCACTGTGTCAGCTTTCTGTGGCTGAGAGTGCTTCACAATGGGGATACATAAGCCTGCAGAAGAGAATTACAGCAGATTCACAGCAATGTTTAAAGCATTTCAGCTCAATCAAAAACATCATACACTATGACTTCCTCCAATTGATTCTTCATCTTTAGACATAGAAAGATGAAAACAAATGTGGTTCTGGGTCATCAGTCTGGGACAAGTCGCAACAACCCTCACGGATGACTTCCAGAGATAAACCATTACTAATCAAAGCTTATTTTAAGAGGGAAAATTCTCCTCGGCGTTTAACCAATCCGTGAAGTGAAACACCACATACACACTAGTGAGCACACACGCTAGGAGGCAGTGAGCACACTTGCCTGGAGCAGTGGGCAGCCCAGGGAGCAGTTGGGGGTTAGGTGTCTTGCTCAAGGACACCTCAGCCATGTACTGTCGGCCCTGGGGATTGAACCAGCGACCTTCCGGTCATAGGGCTAGTTCCCTAACCTCCAGCCCACGACTCCCGCAGAACCCAGGACTTCATACAGGAGGGGGGTGAGTTTAAGGCACTTCCTCTTCCCCATTGAGGGGGAGGAATGTTGCTTGAATCTTGCTACATAACATTGACATAATCATGCCATCATCATGTCATGGAAGATTATGCTGTCATGACAGATTATGTTTGATATTATTACTGTCCTGTTACCACTACTGCCAATAGATCATTTTCACAAGTCCGTATTTGACTTGGAGGAAGTCATCATGGTAGGGAAAACATTACAGTAGTGGTGACATTTACAAATGACAATTATAGAGCACTTAAACTTTGATGCATAAATGGTACAGATTTAAAAAAAGGGAAAAAGCTGACTGTGAACAGGAAAGAGTATGTGATGGTATGTTTCCTGTAACTAAATTAAAAGTTAGGTGGATGAGCCAGTGAGCTGCATGGATTTGTTACACCTTTCTATATATGGTGATTGCATTGGTCAGTATGTTTTTCAACAGTAAATGTTAATATTAGTGATATTACTGCTCAAACCCAGACATAATTCAAGATTATGAATGGCACTGACCTTGCCATTTACAGCACTCTACACTATACAACCAAACATTAATTTTAGCAGCTGTTTTTAACTTTATTTGGTCACCAGTCATAAAATACCTAACTTACCTTCATAGTTATGCAAGTAATTCTCAAACAAAAGCTTGTAGTCCTTGTCAGCCTTGGTCATCTCTGAAAATGAAAACTGCTCCACCAAACAAGCATCTTTTATGGAGAAATTAGGAAAATTCTTTAATAAGGATGTAGAAATAAGCGAGTCCTCTACATCTGCTGCTGCTGTAATGTTTTGCATACTATGATGAATTCTGCTGCATTGAATATGAAGTATTAAAAGGGTCTATCATCATCTTAATTTTTGTTAAATGTACTCTAGTTAGCTGTCATGACATCAACCATCAAACGTCATCTGTCAAGACAATTAAAAACAAGTGTCTCCACTTTTTCTGATTTTCATTTTTCTACATTCACACCACCGACTACATGCAATTTACAGTGTGTCATGATGAATGGACCCATAGAAATGCTCCAAAATTGCTTGAAATAAAATGTCTTTACATTAGCTTACATTAAAAGTAAATGTTGTTTTTGCCTTCTTTTGTAAAGCTGTCATTTTAGAGAGTTATTTTTTTCTTTGGACAGCAATGATATGGTATCTGACATGACATGTTTGTGGCATGGTTATGTAAATGTCACATAGCAGGGTTCAAGTAAAGTCTTATAGAGGAAGAACAGAGGTATTCAATAACCCTGTGGCAATTTAGTCTAACCTTACAAACTCCCAGGATTATTTTGCCCAATAGTTTATTTTTCAGTAGCTACATGGAGATTAATACAAACTATTCTTAAGTCATATAGGTATGTAATGAAAGCCTAGACACGTCATCAGGTCCTGACCATTTAAAAGGGTTAAGCTAGGTTTACCTTAGAACCTCAGCCCTCTGGTTCAAGGCCTGATCCCCTAGTGCCTAGCCAGGGTTGAACCTTAACCCTTTACCCAAACCACTAATTCACTTTCATACATACATTATATCACATTTCATAATTGGTTCTGAATAATTAAGTTGATGTAATTGAATTCTGCCCATAAGGCACCAGTCTTTTTCCTTCAGTTCTCTGCATACATACCTTTCTGCCCACCCTTGTGGACTCTTCTTGGAAAATGGATTGGCATGCAGATTCTGTGTTTTCAAGTGTCATGGAAAAACCCACCTTTTTTCTTAGCTGAGCCTTTCTAAATCTCATAGCAAGCCCCCATAATGCCTTGAATGCCATCATTAACCCCTGAAGCAATTGCTGCACTCGATTTTATTAAGTTACATTTTAATTACCCCAACTAAGCAAAGAACTTAATGCTCTTTGCCTGTCCCTCTGAGCTCCCATTCACCTTGATAGGGGAGGGGGAGGCAGATTTTCTGCAAGCCTAAGCTTCCTGATTGGGTTACACAGAGGGAATAATGAGTGCTTTTCTGTTGTCTCAGCTGATCTGAAGTTAAGCTCTCTGGAACAGGCATTCACTGACGCCGCGCCACATTTACATATACATGAGATTTAAAAAGACCTTTTAGCTTCTGGATTAGTTCAGCCTCCTCACAGCGCTGGCAACCTTTCCGCATCACTAGCGCTTTATAGGACAGCTCGATCGGACAATAAACTCCGTGAGCCTTTGATCTGGAGGTGAGGGTCAAAATGTCCATTGAGGTTTTTAAGTGGTTCCGTATTCACAGCATAACACATTTGCATTTGGCTATAGCCTACTTTCAACTGAGGGGATGTTTAGAGCAATGCCATGGAATGAATCAGTTTTGGGTTCCCTAAAGAACATCTCCACTGATAGTTCCTTAAAGAATTTTTCCATGGATAATTTCTCAAGAACCATTCCTCGGTTTGTTCCCTAAAGAACCTTTCCAGGAATAGTTTGCTAAAAACCTTTCCATGGACCGTTACCTGAAAAAATCTTTCCACGAATAGTTCCCTAAAGAACCTTTCAATGGATATTTAATGAAAAAAGGTTCCCTGAAGAACTTTTCCGGGGATAGTTCCCTAAAGAACCTTTTCATGGATAATTGCCTAAAGAACCATTCCATGGATAGTTCCATGAAGAACTTTTTCACAAATAGTTCCCTAAAGACCTTTCCACTTATAGTTCCTTAAAAACCTTTCCATGGATAGTTCCCTACAGAATTTTTCTCCCCTAAAGAACTAAAGAACTCATTGATAGTTCCTTGAAGAATTTTTTTCATTAATAGTTCCATACAGGATCTCTCCACATATACTTCCCTGCAAAAACCTTTCCATGAATAGCTCCCTGAAGAAGTTTTCCATGGATAATTCCCTAAAGAATCATTCCAGAGATGGTTCACTAAAGGACTATTATGTGAGTATGAAGAGGTTTTTTGAGGTTTAAACAAAATGTAAGTCTCTATACCTTTAAAGCGTTTTCCTAGGAAAGAATTGAAGATTTTAGCGAACACATCTGTATATTTCAGTTCCACGTTCAGACGAGTTTGTAGTCTCCTGATTTGAGTTTGAGCAGCATGTTTAAGTGCCTGTTCTGAACATTGAGCTTGCCAATAAAAAAGGACCTTCCTACTTGTGGTGTTTGTTGACTCCTTTTCACAGTCATTGGGTCTTGCTGCAAAGGTAGGGAACATAATTGTAGATGTTTAATTGTAAATCAGTATCACTATTTATACACATGGTGTAGAAACACCTCTTCAAAATGCTATGAATCACCAAATGTTGCTTTGCATGTCACTTTACTACAGGATGTATTAACAGCTCCTTAAAATGCTATGAATTACTTATGAATGTTGTCTTGCATGCCACTTTCTTATATGGACAGTGAATTACTCCTAAATATGCTATGAACAGTCAATCACCTAAAAGTCTCAAACTTTGTGTGGTGGTGGGACAGGTCTATAATACTTATCCATTACATTCAATATCCATCCATTTATGTAACATGAACTTTAGACAGGATTATGTGGCTTCCCTCACTTTTGTGGTAAAGTACTCTGGTAAATGCACAGCAAGGCAAATGTATAAAGCATATTTCTTACAAAATGACCAGCACCCTGAACGAGGAAAGTCAAAGACTCACCACTTGAATGTACTTTGAAGTAATGCAAAAAAGGAATCATTCCTTTGGATAACATGTGTGCATGTCACATTTAACCTCAAAAGTGTCAGTTACACAGGATAACCAATGCACAGTTATACTTGTCCCTTCTCCAAAATGTAAGTGAGGAAGAACATCACTAAAAATAAAACGTCCAAAGTAATTGGGATAGCAGTGTTAGCATTTACCCCCAAAAAGTTAAACTTAGTTTCCATAACATTTTCCACAACTATGTATAGACTGTTGAATTAACTGTACATAAAGAATAATTAGAGTAAAAAGTAGAAAGAATAGCACCGTGCAAAATACAAATGCTTGAGAAAAGAAAAAGTAGAAAGTCTAGGCAAAAAGTGTGAAAGCCAGGTCATTTTTATGCTGCCAGTCCAGAAATGAGGAGTTCCACTAAAAATAATTAATGAGCACTTTTATTTTGAAAAACTTTTAAGATGACATCTTTTAAAATGACATTGTAGGCCATATTAATATCATGTAAAACATGTGTAGTTTACGAATGTTAATTGAAGCATTCATGAACATGTTATGAAGTGTTTATGTAAGGTGATATGAATGTTTTATGTAGACACCCTTCAGATAAAGAGTATTTTTCATTATAAATTATGTTGACATGCAACTTTTTGTGTTTTATTTGGTCACCTAGCAACAAAAAAGTCTCATATAGTATCAAATCGTGGCAGGTGTGCAGAAGGAGTGATCTCAGTTCCCTTTGCTTTACAATTCTCACATACTATACACTGTGCTAGACAATATCTCCAGACAACTCATTCTTTTAGTCTGCACTACTTCTCCATTCATGTTACATCACCTGCCAGGCAAGTCCAGACATTGTCACTTTTCATGAATCACGGAAAAGAGTTTTTTTCTTTAACATTCCCTGTTTCCTCACAGAGAACCGCTTGTGAAACTTGAGTAAACTGCCGAGGCACTGTCAGATCAGATGCATCTGCTGAAGAGACTCTAGGGGAATGTGATGGAGAGAAACAAATTGCAGACAGATGAATTAATCTACTCTGGAGGCTATCCATCCTTAGCCCTGCTTACACAAAACCCCACTTCCCCACAAAGCAGAACCTGCTCCTGCTTGCTTGTTTATATGTTTGTTCAAGTTTTGTGTTCTGACAAGTGTGGAAACAACCTCTTTACGTGAAGGCTGAGAACTTGAGTTGAGGAGGATTATTGAATCCTTTACTGACACAGTGAAGGCCATGACCCCTTTTGTAGAACAGACACTGACCTCTGACCTGTGTGCCACTGTGAAATAGCGGCGACACCAATTTTCCACTGTGGAACAGGATGGGAGGCACAAAGCAAACCTAAAACTCCATCAGGTTCTCAGAAGATCTCTGAGAAAAACATGTTTTGTGATTCAGTCTACAAATTTTAACATACAGAAACTTATAAAGTTTACATTCTAATTTTTAGGCCTCAAATGTTGATTTAAGGAATATAGCCAAGGCACATTCTGCCCTGGCTGGTCCTGACAAAGCAAGCGCCAGTGGAAATTTGTTTCTTCTTAAGCGCACCAGGTTCTTCTTGGTTGTGTGGGATTTGTTAGCTATATGTATTGGCTGCATTAGACAGTGTTGGAGTATACAGTCAATGCCCGCCGTGCTGGACTTGATCAAGCCTTATGGACATAGCTGGAACATGTACAAAGGAGAACATGTCACATCATTCTTGGAGCGTCTTGCGCTCAACACCCTGGATGTTCTCTGCTTCGAGGAAAGGTGAGAACAGTGCTTGAAGTTTGCTTAATATTCCAATAGTGAGGACTGACTTTTATCAAGTGAGTCATTACGTATCAGTATATTATTAGTTCAAATCATTAGTAGCATTTCTCAATTATTCTTCATTATTTAACAGTTCCATTGTGTCTCCAAATTCACAACAGTGAATGTGATAGCAGGGCCCAAACTTGGGGTGGCCCTGCTGCTTCTCTGATGCACCACTGCCACAGAGGTGCTACCAGAGATGTTCTAAAATAACAACAGGAGACAGCAATCCGTTGCTGTTTAGCATGGGTGAAAAGTGTAACACCAGATCAGCCAGTCATATCAGGCCTTGGAAGTTGTAAGCCACTCATATCAAACTGGGGGGACTTTAGCAGTAAAAGCACACTAAAATTATAATTAGGCCTTATTCAAAATATAAGGTCTGAATCAGTAAGTAATTACAAAGTGAACATATCTGCCTACAACATAGATTTTTGCAATTTGTGGTTCAACGTGAGATACAGACAAGGGAATAGGCCAAAAAGCACAAATGTTAGCCAGCTGAAATGCCAACTACTTTCAGAATTTAATGAAACTTCATAAATTACTTGTCAAACCATTTTATTAAGCATTTAGAAAAAACAATCACACCACTAATAGTGACATAATATCACTATACATAATAGCAGTATTTTGTTAATAGCAACACAATTTTGTTTCCCTGAAATCTGTAGATGGTAATTAAGAGGTGCAAGCTCTATAAAAGATCGGCCAAGTGAGGAAATTTTTGCCTGTTCAAAGAAACAAATGAAATGAACTCATTGATGCCTTTTTGAGTTTTTGTAAACCTGAGTTAATTGAAAGAAGGCTGTATAAGCAGGTCTGATAAAGTGTAGCGATCAAGAAGAAAGTGAACCTAGAAGAAGAAAGTCACCTAGAATATAGGATATTCTAAAAACTAAAACTATATCTAAACATTCTCTATAGATATAAAATCTCTGTACTTAATACACCGAAGAAAAAGATCCATGAAGAACAGCCAACTTGACCAAAAAAACTTTTTTTGAAAAATAAACATTTTCTACTCTAAAAGTTTAGGAGCAATTAAAGAAACATCCTCCTGAGACAGCATGCCTCCAGACCATCTGAGTAAGGCTTAGCTGTTGGTATTGAATACATATATTTATATGGGATTTGTTGCTAAAGGTGGCTAGATATATTTTGCTTTGCTTATGCGTGGTGTTTGTGGTGTTTGTGCTTTGTAATTTGTGTTGATAATATTAATTATGCATATGGGTGCATATGATATATGACAGTTCTGCTGATTCCAGTGAAGCACTAATAATAAAGCTCATGCTACCTCTGCTACTGCTCCCTACAATCTTATAAAACAGCAATGATCCAGATGGACTTTACATTAAAAAGGCACAGAGATAAACTGTTAAATTTCCGAAGGCACGTTGACGCAGCTCCAAATATAAAACATTCTAGTATTCTCCTAGAACATGATAAATCACTTCCAGCCATGACTGTCCTGCTTAAATCATCTCAAAAACCTGCCCTCGTCTCCTCACACTGTTGTAGTAGCAGACCTTTTCACAGTGACGGGTCAGGGAGGACAGCTCTGTGGTGATGCTCCTCAGTGTTTCCTAAGGGACCTCTGCTAAAGCTGTCTGAGGCTGCGGTCTGAGCTGTACTGCTGTTCAAGGCGAGCTTGTTTTCAGCATCATCTCCAGTGATATATCCTCTCGGTATATCTGACAGAAAAAAGAAGAGCACAGCACACTTCAGCATTGATTTGTATTTCAGGCATTGCTGAGACTGTAACCATATTCTAAGACAGTGGAAGGAATGTCATTCTTGAGGACAAATAGCAGAGGTTGCAGTAAGGGCCAAAATAAGTAGCAAATACATTACCTGATACAATATTGCTAAATATATAGGCACTTGCTATTAAACAACATAAATCTTTATAGAAAAACCCAATGAATAATTGCTTTAGATCACTTTATCTAGAATGAACATCGTATTGAATGATTCAGACATCAAACAATGATAACCAATTTCGAGAAAGCTCTCCTTTTGTTTCTGTGTCTATATATATAAATATATATATTTGCAGATTAACAGATTTTGAGGAACAAGTAGAACTAAAGTTGGTTGTTGCACCAGGATTTGAAGCTTTAGTTCTATCTGTTCTTAAAACCTATCTCCTAATTTGTCTTCTTATAAAATGCAACCAAATCATGGTGAGACCTGGAATACATGTGCATATAATTTTGTGTCTACCAGTTTATTATAGTAAGCAGCTTGTGTTTATGAACGTACTTTAGAAGCACATACAAAAAAAAAAAAAAAATTCTGCAACTTTTTTTCACTTGTATCCATCATGAAAAAGCAAGGGTTCTAAGGGTTCCACTTTGTCCACTTTGGGCGCTTCTCGTTTAAACTGAGCTTGCCTAATTTGTGCTGTTGATATTTTATTCTCTGTGGTGTGCAGTAGGCTAGCTACAGTTTAGCTAAGTTAGCCTAATCCAAAAGGCCACAAGAGCTGCCCACTTACTTATCCTCACAATGAAAATGTAAATACTGACTCAGTAGATTTTATTAACATTGATTAACTTAACCATCTCGCCACATAATCTCAGTGTTCACAACAATGTAAATAAACTCAACTACACTGTTGAAGCGTTGGCCCTATCATCCGAAAATCGTGAGCTCAATCTCTGGCAATGACACGGCAATCATGGCCAGGAGTCTCTCTGTCTGGGTGGATATAATGGTTCTCTCTATATTCCATCGCTCAGCGTGATGCTCGCCAATATATCGGTCATATTGAGAAGGATGGGTTCTTATTTAGAGCTTTGGTTCTTAGTTCAAAGTTTCTTGCTTTTCCTCTTAGGGATTTTTTTCACCACTGTCTCCCTTGGCGTGCTCGCTGGGGCTTGGACCTGGATTTTCTCTAAGGCTGCTTTATGACAAAACCTAATGGTTTTGCTTTCTAGTGGGAATAGACAATGATTTTCAACCACTAGTTTTTTTATGTAGAATACCTTTAGATCCTATTAGGAAACCATCAAATGCATTTACAATCAGCCATTCTTAAACCATTAAACCATTAGGATCTTTTACATTGTGATATCAACTCATTTAAAAAGCCCAAACACAGTACAAAACCTTTAGAAACCAACAGAAACACTCAATGATTTTTCAACAGGGGTAACGGAAGTAGCAGTTAGGATTCTCCTCCAAGCGTGTTGATGTGTCCAATGACGTTGTATTAACAGAAATTCATAAAGATGTCGTGGTGCTTCACACGTTTCAGAGAAACCAAATGCTAGCCTACACCTCTCAGCTTGTTAGCATCATGTGATGGGGAAACCTGGCTTTTGGGTGGCAGTAGCCATGAGTAAATTAAGGATAAAATTCCCACACCAATCTGTAGATGATGCATATCTAAAACTGCATAACAATCTGTGCATATAAACTATCAAGTGCTAAAAGAACTTACTCTGGGCTGACTGATGGAGAGCCAGAGCTTGTAAAAGGGTTAAACATTTGTTTTTGTACATAAAATATCCAAGTATAAGTAACTTTTTAAAAGTTTCAAGAACATCCACATTATGAGAACTTTCTATATCACTAAAGAGTTTTTAGAACTGTAAAAGTAAACCAAGGACTGTTTGTTTTAAGGGTGTAGTCTACTTTAAACTTCTGCTTATTGGCTTTGAAGGTAACTTTATCAAGTTGTGTTAATTGACTTACACAAATACACACAAACACATTAAGCTGGAGTATTTGTTAGGTAAGCAGAGCTCTCATCAGGATGTGAGGAGGTGTGTAGGTAGAATAGTTTGAGTTCTCTAGTCAGCCACACATCACACCTCTGTCCCCGCTCTGTCTTTTTCCACTGATCTTTCCTCTCATCCACTCCTATCTTTCCCCTATTAGTTAACCCCTATTCTTGTACACATATGTCTTGGTGCATGCTGGTACCTGCTGGTTTAGTGGGCAGGGCAGGATGGCCTGTGTGGGAGTGAATGGACGTCACTACCGAACTCGGGCAGGAAGCGTGACCCCCCTTGAAAAGGAAATGGATGATGGAGGAGAAGAACCTTGACCAAGCCGGATTATGATAATGATGATGAAAATGAGACATCGCTTGCATACACCCACACACACTGTCACGCAAATGCATCAGTGTGAGGAGTGTATCAGGGTGCAGGAAAGTGACAAATGCTGTTCAGATGTGAGAGAAGAGTTTTTGGCTCTTGTGTGAAGAATGGAAGGGTGGACCTCTGCTGTTATCTCCTGGAACTCCCTAGATAAATGTATCCCTGCATGCCTGTCCCTGATCCAGAGTTCTGAAAAGACTGAGAACTCTGCACTCTCAGAAAAAAGGGTACTGTCACTGGGGCAGGACCCGTCTTGTCACTGGAGCGGTGCCCTCAAGGCTGCATCTCAGTACCTTTAATCAGGGAACATAATTGTTCCACTGAAATTCTACAAGTTGTATTGTCTCCATATACAATATCGTATCTCAAGACTTTTTATTTTATTGTTCTGTTTTAAAACATTAGGTTATGAAAAGATGAATGAAAATCTTCTGCTGAAAAGAAGTCCCACATCTCCACAAAGCCATGCCAGGCAGAGATATTGTGTAAAACTTCTCCAATAAAAATAACACCAAAACACTTTTTTAAATGCTGACTTGCTTGTTCTTCAGTTCATTTCTGGTTTTGTAAATCAATGAAATTATCATAATATGTTTCATGAATATTATTAAAGAAAAAATGTGTAGTTCAACTGAGGGACTTCCTCTAAACCTGGTGAAATTTGTATTAAATTCTAACTGTGAAAAGAAGTCAAATTAGCCAATTAGATAGACCTGTATTTGACCAATCACCTACTCTCAGTATGACATGCTCCACTCCAGTAGTTCCTTGTCAAGTACCTAATCCTGGAGTAAAAATCAACAACATTCCTATATCTACAGCTCTTGAACTATAACCTCATTTATCTTTTGGAAATGTGATTGAAAAGTTCCTGGATCCAGAAAAAAAGTTCCTGCAGTGATAACAGGCCTAATGCCTGTGCTTTCATTCTTGTCTGAACCAGGGTCAGTGCCACATTTTCAGACAAGCATGGACACACAGACCTAATGATTGAAATGTGTCACTGACCCTGGTTCCTCCAGAGGAAATGAGGCTGCGTTCCTGAACCAGGTCCTGGATGTAGAAAAGGTTCCTGCAGTGATAACAGCCCTTCATGTGTGTCCATGCATGTTTGAAAATGTAGCACTGTGACATTCAGGTCTAAGTTAGCTCTTACAGTTTTTAAATATGCCTTTATGAGCCTTATATGGCATTTATGTGTCTGGGTGGGTAAGTATGTGTATGCCTTGTATACTTTTATTGCATTCCAAACTTACATGCTCCAACAGCCACACACACACACACATTCACATCAATGCTGGTCCGACTGACAAGATCTGCTTGCCCCTGTTCAAGGCAGTGGCTACTGTGTGTATCTCGTTACGGGGGGCTATTTTTACTACCCAACCGCCGGATGGCCTCTAGAAGCAGGTTGTCAATGCACTCTCCCCTTTTAGTCCCACGACGTGTCGCCCTTTATTAAGACATCATTACTCAATCCTGGACAAGCCCCCACAAATAGTTTCACCAGAAGAACCTTTAATGTGCCAGTGCGTGTACCCTGCAGAGAAGTCTTGCTTCATGGATAAATGCAGGTTGGGATGCCATTAGGCTCACCTTTAGATACTCTTCCCACAGAAGAGACCACCCTTCATTTACTTAAATTCTAGTCAAAAGCGCCATTATAAAAAGGCTATTCATGCATTTTTAAGAGATATTTCTAAGGAGATCACATTATGGCATCAGCTATGAACAAGATGCACTTTAAAGGCAAATGCTTTACGGGCAGCAAGGGAGAACCTTTCACAGCAGCTTTTGGTCACTAAATTACCACTGTGAGCCTTTTTGAGCACCAATCCAGTGGCACCCATCTTCTCTTGCTGGAACTGAATTTCAAATGGCTCCCTGTTCCGTCCCTGAAGCCCAACCATGCATAAGATGGTTAAAATATAGTCATTTGGGACTCAGCCACATTGTTATTCAATAAATGGTGCCCTATTTAGGGAGTACAGAGCTATTTGGGATTCAGCCTGGGTTTGACGTGACTTAAACACTTGAAGTGTGTTTTTTTTACTTTTACACTGCTGTTTTACAGTTAATCATACTGCAAGCCTGTAATATTAATGACCACCCTAGTTCTAGTTAAGAACATAAGTTGTCAGCCACTCGGTTTAAACAAGAAATGGATTCTGACTGATGGTGGTCTATGCAAGCAGCATGACAGTCAAAGATTATTCCATTAACAGCACATGAGTTATTTTTTTCATGCGGTGGTGTAGTGATACATAATTCTGTTCTTGTTAGGTGGTCATAGGTTATATATCATTATATTGTGGATTTTACAATGGTTTAAAAGGTGACTCAGCCAGTCATATTTTTGGACTGGAATTTAAGGACCATCCATTTTGTAAATTGATATAAGAAAAAGGGGAAGTCAAAATGAACTATGTAAAAAACAAGTTCGAAAATTGGTGAGTGATGGTGAGAAAAAACAGTATCAAATCACCAGATAAACAGTACATACTTTAAAAAGATGCTTCTTCAAGGGTTTTTTTTAGTAAAGACAAAGGTGAATGGTTCTTTGCCTTTGAAATGATTCTTTACATTGATGTAGATGATTCTATACAGCACAAGCTTGACATCGTAACAATAAGGGAACCCTTTTCTGTGCTACATAGAACCTTTTTCAAAAAGGTTCTATATAGAACCATCTACAGCACATTCTCCATCAATCTAAAGAACCCTTTTATGATGTAAAGAACCCTTTAATCATGCATAGGGTTATTTGAATGTTCATAGTTCTATATAGTACCAGTTTCTTTACTAAAATGTCTTTGAACAACAATCTTTTTAAATAGTGTGCGTAAAGCTTTCATCTTTGAGAGAAAGGAGAAAATCAAGCTCCACTCTTGCTTTAGCTTAGAAAAAACCCACAGGTGTTTCTGTCAGCTCAACATTATGTGTCTGAAAGGATGTGAACCTGTCAAGACGCTTTCACTGAGAGGGAAATGGACAAGAAAAGTAGAAACTTTCCAAATCAAACAAGGAAGCTGGTGGTGTTCTCAGAACAATGGACAGGCCACTGCAGACCTGCACATCATTCAATGTTTGTATTATTTAGACGATGAGAAGCACAAAATTCCACTAACTTGTAAGACTGAACTTTGGAGGCATGTTAAAATATTGTTGAATCTTCTGTGTAATTTTCTGTTAAATTTATGTTTTCTGTTGTTTTACTGACACTTTTAATGGGAATGAAATAAATCCAAATAATTGATTTCAGGTGTTCCAATCACTTCCATGGCCACAGGTGTATAAAACCATAGTGCACAGAGGTCATCAACTTTCTGCAGAGTCAATCGCTACAGACCTCCAAACTTCATGTGGCCTTCAGATTAGCTCAAGAACAGTGTAGAGAGCTTCATGGAATGGGTTTCCATGGCATGCATCCAAGCCTTACATCCAAGCAGCTGCATCCAAGCCTTACATTACCAAAGTGTTGAATACAGTGGCATATAGCACTGCCACTGGACTCTAGAACAGTGGAGACGTGTCCTCTGGAGTGATGAATCATGCTTCTCCATCTGGCAATCCGATGGATGACTTTGGGTTTGTCAGTTGCCAGGAGAATGGTAATTGTTTGACTGCATTGTGCCAAGTGTAAAGTTTGGTGGAAGGAGGATTATGGTGTGGGGTTGTTTTCAGGAGTTGGGCTCAACCCCTTAGTTCCAGTGAAAGGAACTCTTAATGCTTCATCAGACAAGAGATTTTGGACAATTTCATGCTCACAACTTTGTGCGAACAGTTTGGGGACTTCCTGTTCCAACATTGCGCATCAGTGCACTAAGCAAGGTCCATAAAGACAGGGATGAGTGAGTTTGGTGTGAAAGAACTTGCCTAGCCTACACCTGACCTCAACCTGACAGAACACCTTTGGGATGAATTAAAGCGTTTAAATTAAACCCTATGGATTAAGAATGGGATGTCACTCAAGTTCATATGCATGCGAAGGCAGACGAGCAAATACTTTGGAAATATAGTGTAGAATATATAATTTAAAAACACCAGTCCTTCTGGTGACAAATATTGTGAGGGGTCCTTTTTAGATGAAATAAATACTCAACAGACTCTCAATAATATGTCAAAAAAATATGAGGGTTTAGGATTAAGTTTTGGGTTGAGGTTAAGGTTAGGGTTAGGATTAGGGCCAGGGTTAGGTTTTGGGTAAGGCTGGTAAGGTTAGGTTTGCATAATCTTCTTCTTCTTTCGGCTGCTCCCTTTAGGGGTCATCACAGTGGATCATCTGCCTCCATCTTGCCCTATCTACTGCCTCCTCTACTTTCACACCAACCATCTCCATGTCGACCTTCACTACATCCATAAACCTTCTCTGAGGTCTACCTCTTCTCCTTCTACCCGGCAGCTCCATCTCCAACATTCTTTGACCAATATATCCAGTATTCCTCCTCAACACATGTCCAAACCATCTCAACCTGGCCACTCTGGCTTTATCTCCAAACTGCTCCACCTCCTGTCCGTCTGATCTGCTCATTTCTAATCTTGTCCATCCTTGTCACTCCCAACGAAAATCTCAGCATCTTCATCTCCGCCACCTCCAGCTCAGCCTCCTGTCTTTTAGACAGAGCCACAGTCTCCAAACCATACATCATAGCAGGATGCACTACTGTCTTGTAAACCTTCCCTTTCACTCTTGCTGCTATCCTTCTGTCACACATCAGCCCTGACACCCGTCTCCACCCACTCCATCCTGCCTGCACCCTCTTCTTCACCTCTTTTCTGCACTGTCCATTGCTCTGGATGGTTGACCCAAGATATTTGAAGTCATCCACCTTTACGACCTCTACTTGCATCTTCACCTTTACACCTGCCTCCCTCTCATTCACACACATGTATTTCATCTTGTCTCTACTGACCTTCATTCCTCTCCTCTCCAGTGCAAACCTCCACCTCTCCAGATTCTCTTCCACCTGCTCTCTACTCTCACCACAGATTACAATGTCATCTGCAAACATCATAGTCCATGGAGCCTCCTGCCTGACCTCATCTGTCAACCTTTCCATCACCATTGCAAACAAGAAGGGGCACAAAGCTGATCCCTGATGTAACCCTACCTTCACCTTGAAACCATTTGTCACTCCAACTGCACACCTCACCACTGTCTCACTATCCTCATACATGTCCTGCACCACCCTAACATACTTTTCAGCTACACCTGACTTCCTCATACAGTACCACAGTTCCTCTCTTGGCACCCTATCATATGCCTTCTCTAGATCCACAAAAACACAATGTAGCTCCTTCTGACCTTCTCTGTACTTCTCTACCAACACTCTCAATGCAAAAATTGCATCTGTGGTACTCTTTCTGGGCATGAAACCAAACTGCTGCTCACTGATCTGAACCTCTTGCCTTAGCCTTGCTTCAACAACTCTTTCCCATACCTTCATGGTGTGGCTCATCAACTTTATACCTCTGTAGTTACTGCAGCTCTGCACATCACCCTTGTTCTTAAAAATGGGGACCAGTACACTGCTCACAGTACTCCTGCCTACTTCCTTCATCTCTCTGGTTATACCACTTTTTCTTAGCTGCCTTCTTCTTCTGAATACTCTCCTGGACTTCCTCATTCCACCACCAACTTTCCTTGTCCAACTTTTCTGCCTCTGACCAGACGAAACACCCAACACATTTTGCCAGTTTCTTTCACCACCTTAGTTGTATTTTCCCAGTCCTCAGGTAGCTCCTCACTGCCCCAAAGGGCCTGTTGCAATTTTTCCCTGAACTGCCTGCAACCATCCTCCTCCTTCAGCTTCCACCATCTAATCTTTGGCTCTGTCTTCACTCTCTTCCTCTTCTTTGTTTCTAATCTCATTTTAGGTTTGCATAATAAAACAAGCATATTAACAATAATCTACTTAATGTAAGTCATGTATCAACATAACATGTACAAGATATTTACTTCAGTGTATTCAGATGCTGCACTACTGCTACTTCACTGATATGCTGTTGATGTGTTACTGATAATCTGTTAAGAGTTTATTAATCATCTACAAAGGACCACTCCAAATAAAGTGTTACCAAAAATCTTGTTGAATAGCTCAGTAGAAATGCACCAACGTTTAACCTCCATGATAAGGCAAAAACTCCTGAAAAGTCTCCATTTGGGAAATACAAGGGTTTTTTCCAGCTATGGCTATATTATACTGTAAGATGGCCACAGCTATCAGAATCATCTCAGTTACGCCCTGGGCTTTTATCAGTCAAGACGTTTTTGCCTATCAAGCTAAATTCTAGCTATTTATCAGTAGCAAGTAGCTGTTTGCTCTGCACATAATGATGCAAGAGCAAGAGAGTCACTGCATTTACCAAAAAAGTGTGTTTTGTTTTGCTTTAAACATCACTGAAGAGTTTTTAAAGAGTTTCCAAATGTGTTCCGATCTGCTTTTGTTGTAGCATTGTGCCTGCCCTTAATAATGTAAAAACATTGGTCTGTGGTTGGTCAGAAGTCTGGCTTGTAAGGCTGCCCTTAGGCCTGTCCTTGGATGTTTGGCTGGGGATGGGATCGCTGTGGTCTCTGAGGTGTGGACATGTAAGGCCCATCTCTCATCTCACCAAGACGCCATTTGCCTTTGGAGTAAACAACTAAGGAGCATGTTTGGAGTCGAAGGTGCTGATATATGTGTGTGTGTGTGTGTGTGTGTGTGTGTGTGTGTGTGTGTGTGTGTGTGTGTGTGTGTGTGTGCGTGTGCGTGTGTGCGTGTGTGTGGACAGGCTCATGCATGCACTAGGCATTCGTACACACAAACATCCACACATGGACCTAGAGGTATTGAAAGATTTGTAGAATTTATTAAGGATGTGATGTACAGCTACACATCAGAGAGACTGGGTGGAGCTGCTTTGTGTTTAGCACTTGGTTGTGTAAAATGACACAAACACCTTCAATTTATCAAAGGCTGTATGGCAAGGACACTGCTTTGTCCCCCTCAGAGGAGTGTGCATGTGTGTTTGAATGTGTGTGCCAAGATCACGAGAGCCAGAAAAACAGGAAGAGAGAACTTTTATCTTTGTGAATGTTGTAAGTGTCAGGTACTTTAGCTGAGCTTGTACTTAGTTCGATAGATAGATAGATAGATAGATAGATAGATAGATAGATAGATAGATAGATAGATAGATAGATAGATAGATAGATAGATAGATAGACAGACAGACAGACAGACAGACAGTCAGACAGACAGACAGACAAACAGATAGATACTTTATTGATCTTGAAGGAAATTTAGCAAACTAGACAGTCAATTCTGGATTTACACTCAGATATTCAACAATGTCCATGACCACGTCCATCAGTCAGATCATATTTTGGGGCAGATTGTTCACAGCTGTGGTTTTACAAAGGACAACCTCTACTACTGAAATGCAGATGTGCAAGTACACTGGCTATGAACACAGTGTGTGTGTGTGTGTGTGTGTGTGTGTGTGTGTGTGTGTGTGTGTGTGTGTGTGTGTTTTGCTTGGTTGTTCTCTTTACTGCAGCTGGGTCGCCCTCTTGCTGTGTGTTGTCTGTGTCTGTCGTAATTTGTTATTTCTGCAGAAAGAGTATGACATAGAAAGAAAGAAAGTAAGAAAGAAAGAAAGAAAGAAAGAAAGAAAGAAAGAAAGAAAGAAAGAAAAAAGATGAAAAAAGAAAAGGAAATGAAGAAGCAGTGAGTGTGTTTACATGCACTCATTAAGCCAATCATCAGATTTCTACAGTCAGCTGATTATTCAAATGGTCACGTAATCAGCATATTCTCATTTCTTAGATCAGGGTCTTAAAATCCAATTAAGAAATCCAATGAAAAGATGGGCTTTTAGCTCAGTTATGAGATTTCTCAGCGCATGTAAATTCTTACTCTGATTTCTTTCAGATTTCTCAATCTGCGCATATGCAAAACAAATGCCGACTGAAAAAAAGTGAGCAGTGTTGCAGCAAAACACTTTTGGAGCGACACTGAAACCAAAAACATTCTTGACGAAAAGAAGGATTTAAACATTCTTCATCTTCTAGACAATGAGTGTTCACATGGCATGAAGTTGGAGTTTTACATTATACTTTTGCCATGTCTCATGTTGCAAAGCAGAAATCCAATTATTGCCTGATTCAAGTAGACCCGGAGTTTCATATTATCTGATTACTTATCAGACTCATCGCAGATATCAGATATCTTACTATTAAGTGCATGTAAACACACTCAATGCCAAGTTATCAGTTTGAGGATGAACTTTGCGCTGGCAGCACATTCACCACACATTTTGCTTAAACTTCATTTTATGACTGTTTGAGATCTCAACAAACTCTAAACTCTGCATTAAACTCGAGAAGTGTAGCTTTCTGACAATATGTGTCATGCACTTTCTGTGTTCTGTGAAATCTGCACTAGTGTCATCTTAGTGTTTCTAATCTATCCAGATTGTGTTCATACATCATTTATCTGTTGTATTTAACATGTTGAAAAAACTATGGAGTATAAAATGTGCCTTATAACACATTTTATGTAATTTATGTTCTTTTTTCAGAGTGTAATAACTAATAAATACATAGAAAATGTGCTATAAATTTAATAATAAAAATAAACTTATTTTCACTTAAAAATTAACAAATGTAATTTGAACAGGGGGAGCTCACTTGACTTGTTTACTTCTCTCTTAAAGTAAGAATTTAAGAATTTCTGGGTTTGTATTATTATTTTTTTTTGCCTACTATTTTCATCTTTAACATGTTATATTTGTGTTTAATAACTTGTGTTATAACTGGCTTTGTGGTGAACCAGATGACATAAAGCACTTGTGGATAATGTACTGTATCATTGTAATAAAAAATAAGATATGTCCGGACTGCTGGATTTACTTCTTAAATTGTTAAAAAAGTAAATAAAGTACAAATAAACAGTAATAGTGATGATGTAATATATTGTCTTTAGGTGAAAATTCACACATCACTCTTCTTTAGTGAACATTAAGAGTACAAAACTACATCAGACTCACACAATCAAACCTGTGCTGAGGACTGTCGCCCATACCTCTCCTCTCCCTGCGCTGCTCACTCGTTCACCCCCCTCCTCCGCTTTCAGCTGCTCTCCCTCGCTCCCTCCCTCCTCTTCACCCCACCCCTCCCTTTCTCCGCTCTCGTGGATGGTGTAGCACTCCCTCTCTCTCTCTCTCTCTCTCTCTCTCTCCCTCTCTCTCTTTCCTCTCAGTCTGCCTGAGCTGTGGACAGGGCTGGAAGTGTGTGTCCGAGCGCGTGTGAGAGTGTGTGTGTGTGAGTGTGTGCAGCGGAGGGGTGGCTGGAGAGAAGAGTAGTGGAGTAGAGTAGCGTTCCGGGATCCCTGCGAAAGTCTACCTCTTCCCCCTGGACACGGCTTCTCACTCAGCACCTTCAGAGGCTGTAAAGACACAAAACCCAAGAGGAATACACCTTAACACCTATTACCTCATAAACCCCCAGCCCCAGCCCAGGAACAACCCCAATGGAGCCATGTGAGCCCCCGTCCTTGCCTGCCTTGCCGGGGATCTGACTGGGATTGGTTGCTTTGGAGAAGATCACGGCTCTGGATCTGTCTGTGGTTGAGGAAGGACTGCAGAAGTCTACGCTTCACCCCAGAGGGAGGTGCGCTTTTCTGGCCACTCTGGGCTGTGAGCCCCACCTGGGCTGGAGAGCAGCGCTCCAGCACCATGGATTACCTGATTGGGATAGTACTGCTGCTGTGCGGGGTGACACTGCCCGAGAGAGTGGCCCCGCAGCAGGCCAAGAGGAACGTGCCCCGGCTCAGACTGTCCTACAAGGGTAAGTTTGCGATCTGCTGCAGCCTGCTGGGAGAATAATACTGCCTGTTAGAACTTACTCCACATTCTGCGTTCACTACATTCAGCAATATGCTTGATATTTAGAACTTCCTGCATACTCAGACACATTCTGTGCTCTCTTTAAATATAATTTTGCTTCTGTATCCTGACTCTTCATCCCATATGTTACAATCCTGTGTCTAAGGCGTTTTGGGATCTATAACATAGATAAAAAATAATGGGAGTTGATAAAGGAGAAATGAGCAAGGAATGGACGGAGCAGGTACTTTGCAGCAATTTGTACTGTAATGTGGGATCATAACCAATATGCTTGATTAGTCCCAGCTCTGTGTTATATAGAACTTAATGCATATTCAGACACTTTTTCAAATGTTATTTGGTTTTACTATCTATCTATCTATCTATCTATCTATCTATCTATCTATCTATCTATCTATCTATCTATCTATCTATCTATCTATCTATCTATCTATCTATCTATCTATCTATCTGTCTGTCTGTCTGTCTGTCTGTCTCTCTGTCTGTCTGTCTGTCTGTCTGTCTGTCTATCTATCTATCTATCTATCTATCTAATATTTTAATCTTTTCTGTATACTCTGCATTTGCTCATTTAAACCTCTGTGCATTTTCTCCTGTTTTAACTAGCTCCACTCTGTCGCTCTACTCTTTCATTTCTGTCTATTTTCTCTCTCTCTCTCTCTCTCTCTCTCTCCGGCGTATGATCGTCTATTCTCATTTTGCTCTGACAGATTGTTTCCATATGTTCAGGGAGGTCTGAGGGAAATGTAGCTGTGTGCGTTGGCTCTTGCTGGGTTTCTCCTCTGCGCTGTCTCTCCCTCCAGTTTGACCCGCTGTCTGGTGCCCTGTTTTACGGACTTCAAACTGAGGGGTGTATCACAGTTTAATGGTTCTGAATGGGCGACCGGGGGTCTGCGAGTATTAGGCTTTTATCCCCAGCCTCAGAAATCTATTTTACAACCATCTTTGGAGTTTATTGGTTCTGTTCAGGCTTTAAAGAAAATCCACACACAAATTGACATATGTCCACAGTCAAGTGCATGCACAGCCATGTCAGCACACTTACAGAGGAACCGTCATACACTCAGACTGCCTTATACAGTATTCTTCATAAGAGCTGGAGTTCAAGTGGTAGCGTGCTAAAGTCATAGATTTAATTCCCATGTTATACATATATTTCACATATATTGGTGAAATAAGCAAGATTTCAGGATTTTATTCATAGTAATTCTAACACTTCTATTGCTTGACTCACAAAATCCAAAAGACATCTGGCATGTTTCAACTGAGCAAAAAAATACATTTAAAAGTTTTCATATCAAAACAGCAAATATACCTACCTTATAGTGTCACCTGAATCGGATAAAATAGGTAAATAAACATAAAAATGAAGCACTAATGTATCCCACTGTAAGAGCAGGGCTGTTGGATGTGTGAATGGTGGCGGCGGTGGAAAACATGTTATTCTCTGGACAGAGTGTTATTTTGCGTGGCGACTGTGGAGAACCCCAGACTGAAGCAGCTTTTTTGTAGGCCAGAGCTTTTCATCTCCCACAGAAATAAGCACCAGCATTTTTGGAATATTTTTGGCCATTTCACTTTTAACGTCAGCTCGGCAAGCCACTGCGGTTCTTTGTCCAGAAACATGACCGAAAGTATACGGCTCGACGTTTGGTGGTGCTCTCTCTCTCTCATTCTCTCTCATAGCACAAATGCTGATGTTGGTGGGTATATGTGTTCCGGTGTTTGTGTTGATTGTAAGGTTAGTGTTAGACACAGATTTACTCCAGTAGGGGCCATTAAAACACCCTCTCATTTCTTTTATAGATGCAGGGAGTTATTTTGGTCATAGCGTGTCGTCTGAAATACTCAGACAACACGAAAAAGAGAGGGCGTGAGAATTCTCACACAGGCTCGCACACTCAGACATATTAGTATCAAATACGACTCCTTCCGAGCGAATAACCAAAAAAGCATTTGAAGTTTATTGGTTTGGAATGTGGGCTTTGCAAGTTTATGCGTCTTAGCATGTGGTGTTTTTCAGAGAAGACTTTAATGTGAAAAAGGTGTGGGTCCACCTGTGGCCAATCACATGCTTCTCTGAGCTAATTCCACTGTTCTGAGATGGCATAAAACATTGTGGGAAAAATGATCCACTGTAGGTCATCAAAGCAGTCATTTTTAACAGTCTGAACATTGTTACGTTTCTTCATGCTCTTCTTTGATATGACATAACTAGCACCACAAAGCACCATGTAGCAAATGGGACAAAGCATGACTTTACAACAGAGAATGTGTCACTTTGAGATTGTTGATGAAGTTAATTTAACACTCCGCTAGTAAAATTTCATAAAATAAACCTTTTATCAATAGCTAAACTCTTCTTGAACTCTGTGTTCAAGGTGACAGACAGTTAGCATGCATCTGTGTGAATGCAGTCTCCATGCAAAATTGAAGCGAGTGCGGCTTTATGTGGTCCTGTGCTCGTGTTGCGTCAAATTTGATGTTTCAATATATTGATATACTTTGTTGGAACAAAACCTTGTATCTTCAAA
The DNA here is from genome assembly GCF_015220715.1 of Pygocentrus nattereri. NCBI lineage: Eukaryota > Metazoa > Chordata > Actinopteri > Characiformes > Serrasalmidae > Pygocentrus > Pygocentrus nattereri. The sequence goes on from NC_051211.1 coordinate 47,106,023, forward strand.
ATGACAACTTGACAGGAAAAGGAAAAAATATGCTTTACTTTTAATGCAAGTCAATGGAACCACAGCTTTTTCAAAGTAATTTTGGGCCATTTCCTCTGCTCAGTCCTTCATGATATTTACACACAATGTAACTGGCAGCAAGCATTTTCAAAAAGTCAAAAACTGAAAAATGCCAAAATGGAGATTCAAGGTTTTGTTCCAACAGCAGTGATATGTTTTCCTATCTTTGAGATAACACAGTGCAACAATACGATACAAACATTTCCAGAATCTGAAGCATCACCCTTTTCATTCCATCTGATGGTGAGATCATACATTACTTACATTTAGGAGGCTACAAAAAGGGGGTTGAGATACAAGTCATCTGCCTCTCACCGTGTGCAATTAGTGGATTTGTATTTCTGTCCACTGACCAATGGGCGCTCTGGAAATCAGTAAAGACGGACCCATTACATCAGAAACCCTTCATTCCTTATTCAGTTGAAAGCAGAGACACACAAAAAGTTTATAGCTGCTGGAATTTCTGCAGTGGTTCTGGAAAGTAAGAGTGAAGATAATGGAATATTTTTTGCCAAACTTGAGGGCATGCCCTCAGACTCCACAGGGTTAATGTAGTTAATAGCAAAAGTGGCACATTGTGGTGCACAGCATGATAAACTGGTGCACAGGAGCGTGTCTACACCGAATGTCTCCAGTTTGCACCTTCATTTTCAAATTTTTGGACGCTGCATGACACGGCTGTGCGATAGCCTTTAAATGTGATGTGATTGACAGATAACTTCACACATAGAGAGTGTAGCACTGTGATTCCAGCAAGAGTGCTTAAATGGAGCTTCACTGTTCACAGTGTTCAGGAGCGTCAAAACATGTCAAATTGTCTCCCGGCAAAGAAAATACACTTCAGCACCATGTACTGTACAAAAAGGGTCTGTCTGTGTCTGAACGAGTGTGTCTGAATGTGTTTCTGGCCAGTGAGGTGTGTGAGAATAGAGACAGGCTAAGATAATTAGACACCTGGCCATGGTGATAGAGCCGTGTGTGCGATGGAGTGGTCCACAGGTGTTTGATGGCTCTTTTGATGCCTCGCAGAGTGACAGATCGGCGTTCACACCCACACACTGTCTGAACGTCACAGAGCGAGAGAATGAGAGAGAGAGGAAGAAGGATGGAGGACGAAGAGAGGGAGAGAGAGTGCTTTAATGAAAGGAGCTGGCAGACAGTAGTTGGCCAGGCGAGGCTGGTCGTTAAGTGAAGTGTCATTCATTCTCACTCCCCCTGTGAATGCAGCATAGTAATTAAGCCAAATAAACACACAGAGCCGCTCTCAAGGGACCCACTATCAAGCGAGCATGTGGAGAACCCTCTCTCCGGGGAGGACACACACACACACATGGGGTCAGACCCTCACACAGGGCCAGTTAAAGCAATAGTTCAGGCAAAAAAGCTAATATTGCAAACAATTAATGGAAAGTGAATAGCCAGCAATTAGCATTATGCAAATGGAGTCATTCTCATTAGTACCAGCTTTCATTCATTGTTTGCCACGTTTGGGTGTCCCTTTAAAACCCAGCACTGGTCCCCAGAGGAAGGCCTGTCAAAAGATCTCAGAGACAGTGATTCTCCCCATCCTGGGTGCAGTTGTTAAACGATTGCCGAGTGATAGATTCCCCTCTCTGTCTCCTGGCCCTGTAATTATACTGCCAGCCATCTCTTCACTTTGCCTTCCTGTCGGCTGAGGCTGAAAATTGCTCCTGTCAGCGCTATTGCCACACAGTGCTTGTCTGTCTGCTTGTTCGGAGACCCACATGAGAGAAGATGAGGGGCACACACTCAACCTGGCAATGCCAAGGTCCCAGAATTAAAAAAAAAAAGAAATAAATAAGAAATATGAACCTTGGGATTTCCAGTGGGGGTTTATTAAGATTTATTAAGGATATTTGGAATATTTCTATGGTCATCAACTTTTTACAGAGTATAAATTACAGCTGGGATGTAAAAGCACAAAAAAGTAGCAAAAATTGAGATCTTGGGTGGAGAATTTTGTCCAAACAGCAATAAGTAACAAAGTAAATGAGATATCTTATAATGCAATTTAGCATAAAGTTATTTATTAGGATCAAAGTTAGAAGTGCAGAATGTATACAACACAGAGAATATGTGTTTAATTATGTAACTACCCCTGTCATTAATTATGCAATCATACAATTGCCTTGACATAGTACAGCAAAAAGGCCGTAACAACTTTAGATACATCCACAAAGCTCCTCTCCTCTTCATTTGTGGCTGACAAGGAGCTGGCCAGAGGATATGAAATCAGTGCCCCCTGCAGGCGGCTGCGTGTGGGTGCAGCACTCTGAGAGGCCTGTGGAAAAGGGCGATCCCATCGCTGATCCCTGGCGAAACAACAGCGTGCATCGAGGAGTTTAAAGAGCTCGTGAAACAACCTGATAATTACTCGCTGCAGGGTAATTACCAGGGCCTCCTATCTCATTACCCTGCCCCGCGGCCCTCTGGGATTGATTGGGATGGGCGGCACCGGGACGGGGGAGAGACTGCGAGTCGTCGGAATTCGGCCTAAATCTTCCGAAATAGATGCTCCACGCCGAACCACACTGGACGCAGTCTAGAGCAGGCCTGTAATAGACACTGTGCGCTTGTTGTCGAGGGAAGTGCCGGATGGCAAAGTGCCAGAGTTCTGGGGTGGATGGGAATGATTATATGAAGAGGCATGTCTGCTCTCTCTCTCTCTCTCTCTCTCTCTCTCTCTCTCTCTCTCTCTCTATCTCTCTTTCTCTCCTGCTTACTCTTCCCGATCTGTTCACAGCTCTGTCCCTGTCTTAACCACTAACCCACAGCAGTTAACTATAGCTGCTCTCTCTCTCTCTCTCTCTCTACCCCTGTAAGTCTGTCTTGTCCTCTCTCTTTTGGGCCTCTTTCAGTCTGTCTCTTCTATCACTCTCTGTTCCTCTTTTTTCCCTCTACTGTCATGCTCCCCCTTTCTTTGTCTTTCCTCTTTGCCTTTGCGTTCATCCAAATAGCCCTGTATCAGATTTGAAGTTCACTGAAGTTCAGCAGTTGTGCTGCGTGCATCCTCAGCAGAGGTATGATCACTGTGGAAAGTGCTGCTTCTTTTCCTTAAGGGTTGTTCATAGACAGTTTCACCAAATTGTATTAGACACAGTTTAGCACCTACTTGGCTCAAAAGCGTAGTTTCCTCCATGTAGCCCTGAGCTGGATGGTTTAGAAATTGTGAAGCTACGCCAAGCTGCGTTGCATTTCACCACATTGTGAGGATCATTTGTTCAACCTAAGCAAAACATTACCCAAGTTACCTAAGCTGAACATTCATAGAAAAAGAAAGGGGAAAAGAAACGGGACTGTGCCACATTGAGTTCAACTGCAAGGCACAGGCACAGTCATTTAGAGAAATGAGTGCTATTAGCAACGTAGATTAAACAAGCCATCCAAACGATCAACCTCTCCTCATAGACCCGAAGACTGGGAACTACCTTGTTTTTGGGCATAGTTCATAAGGTAAGTATGCATTTAGCTCCTTAAATGGCCAAGACCCACCGGCTTGTCCAGAGGCATACTATACACTTCTATAACCATTTGCACTGTCCATGTAGTTACTGAATAATAAGCCTTAGTACATAATATTTTAGTGTGCTAAACATTTTAAACATTAAAATAAATAAATAAATTCTGTGTGTGTGTGTATATATATATATATATATATATATATATATATATATATATATATATATATATATGTGTGTGTGTGTGTGTGTGTGTGTGTGTGTGTGTGTGTGTGTGTGTGTGTGTTTGTCAGTTTTCTTTTGCCAGTCATTGTTGAATTTTTTGTCTGTCCATACTTTTTATCTTTTTATGTACCTTTACTGATTTGACTCCATTTTCCCTGTTGAACTCGGTCTTCACTGATTACTGGAAAAACATACATTAAAAATACATTATAAAAGTCTCTATCAAACCTCAGCTAAAGAGGAAGGTATGGTATTCATTAATTTAATGAGAGACAGTACAGCATAATGTACCCATTGATTTTATAATTACGCTACATGATACTACACTATCATTATGGTGCTTGACAGTGAACTTTCTCATGCTGATTGTACTATGTTATGAGTAGGTAACACAATCCAACTCTGAACTACCATTAGTTTCTCTTTTGTTCACTAATATGGCAACTCTGGAGTTTGTAGTCTAAACTGAGCTTCTACTGGAACCAGGCTAAAGCATACTGATTTAGCTAGCAACATTATGAGTGGGCCAAATAAATAAAGAAACAAATGAAGGGGTTTTACAAGCAATTCTCTTAATTACTGTCATAAACTGTCATGTTTGTATCATATCAATGCTATCTGTTCGCTTATAGTATGTGTGATCCATACTTGGCTATACTACACCCGAAGTACAAAGTTTGAAGTCAAAGTCACTCTGAGAGGCATAGCATCTTATAAAGAGATAACTGTATTGGGCACTCAGATTTATTCTTACATTGTGGCTGTTCTTAGGTTGGCTGAGAGCCAGTTATTGCCGATTGGGTAGTCCTGTTGTTGTTTCCACACTGAATTACATCAAACCCTTCTGAAACTATCCAGGCCTGGTAGTCAGTGTCCTCATGCTAAATACAGTTTCTATGTAGGAAAAGTGAAAGATTGTATTCCAGTTTACTCTTTGAACGGCAGTGTAATCTGCTGTGAGAGTTTTTGCTACCAATCATTAAATCAGTAATATCAACAAAGGCATTTGTGTACCAACACACAACACAATGTGACATAATTTTCACCTATATGTAAGATGTATGTATTTGTATGCCATCATTGTCAAAATGGTAATTTTACTAAGAGGAAAAAGTTTTCTTAAAGATTTTATTCCATCCAATTTCGGTCAGTTTTTATTGGTCCATTTATCATGAATTGTTCACACAATAAAAAGGGCAGCTGGTGTTTTCAAGTTTAAGTAAAATTCCAAAACCACTGGAGCTGTGAGATTTTGAAAGGACAGTGGTGATATATTCGCATGTGTGCGCATCTGTGTCTGTGCAATGTGTATCTGGTTACGACTTGGTCAGTGAGGGGCAGTGTGACAGGAAATGGTGCACCTGTCTCACAATATCAATATCTGATGAAAAGCTCTTTTGGAAGCGTTGGATTTCATGTCTAGATTTGTTTGCGTGTGTGTATGCATCTCCAAGTATGTTCACGAAAGAAACTTTGAGCCCCATCCTAGTACAGCCATTAGAAACCCTAAGGCCTGTCCTTCATTCCCGTCTAACAGCACTCTAGTGAAAGCCACATGTTTGACCACAGACTTTCTCCCTGCAGCATCTGATCCATGAGTGATGCTAACAATGTCCAAATCTCCTGTTGTCACACAAACTGCTCTCTCTCTCTCTCTCTTTCTCTCTCTCTCTCTCTGTGGGAGTCTATGTATAATCTAGGACAGTAAGAGAAGAGATTTGGGTTTTCAGCTGTGTTTGTGGCTGTAGGGCTGCTTAGAGCAGTCTCTGTGGTTAACCTGGCACATCCAGAGCACATTTAGGAGTAATTAAACACTTCCACATACTCTTCCCTCACACTGCGCCAGATTGTGGTGCAGTAATGTGCTGGGTCTGTCTCAAGAAAAGAAGCTCAACAACATTCTTAAAAATAAAGGTGCTAAAAAAGGGTTCTTTGGAGAGATGCCATGAACAAGCCAATTCTAGCTTCCTAAAGAACCTTTTAGAGGTTGTTTTTGAGGATTCATTTTCAGAAATGAGGCATGAGGGTGAAGAACCTTTTCAAAGCTTAACCCTTGTACATGTACGGTCCCACATGTGAGATACGCTGTAGCCATTTCCTATATAGTACAGTTCAGTTCAACCTGTGGGTTTTGCCATTATCACTCTGTAGCTAGCATGCTTTCCTAACTGACATTTGCTGTGGCTGGTCTCTAGATGAAACAGTTTAACTGGTGGGATTTTATCATGGCCTGTCCCTAGATTGTATGGTTCCCCTGGGGGAATTTACCATGGATGTTCCCTAGGTAATGCGGTTCCACCAGTTGGATTTGCCATAGCTGGTCCATGGATAGTACAATTCCACTGGTAAGATTGGTGTCATCCTCAACCTTTGATAGTGCCCTGGATAGTACTGTTCCACCTAGTGGGATTTCCCATGGATGTTCCCTAGATTGTATGGTTCCAGTGGTGGAGTTGCCATGGATGTTCCCTGTATAGTGTGGTTCCAACAGTGGAATTTGCCATGGCTGGTCCATGAATAGTACAGTTCCACTGGTAAGATTTGTCTAACTCATCCTTTGACAGTACCCTGGATAGTACAGATCCACTGGTGGGATTTGCAATGGCTGTTCCCTAGATAGTGCCATTCCACTGGAGGGATTTGCCATGGCTAGTCCATGGATAGTACAGTTCCATGGGAGAGATTTGGTATGGCTGGTCCCTAGACAGTACGGTTCCACAAGCAGAATTTGCCATGGCTGGTCCATGGATAGTACAGTTCCAGCAGTGGGATTTGCAGAGGCCAATCCCTAAATGGTACAATCCCACTGGTGGTATTTGATGAACACAGTGTCCAGTTTTGAGTTTTATCAGATCTGTCTGTTGATTTGTCTCCCTGTAACACACAGCATTTCCCTAAAATGCAACCAAAACATGGTGACAAAACAATGATGTTAATCAAAATAAGTCTTTACCGACTTACCGGCAAGCTGTCTGGCACCATGCATGAAGGATGCATTTATGGTCTGGGTATATTTTAGAAGAATCTATGATCATATCCATTTAATCAATGTAAACAAACATTGCTGCACCCACGGTTTGGTTATTTCTTTAAAATGATTATATTTGTCACTTCCAGTGAATAAAACAATTGGAAGTCATGAACACAACAGGATCTGTGATTTGATTTTGTTTGCATGTAGCCTCCTAATTGCCTGTAGCGTTCTCCAGATAACACTGAACTGATGTTGTGTTACAATGGCATTCTAGAACTGCGTCTGTGTGTGTGCTAAAAGAACTCACTCTGGACAGACTGTTGGAAAGAGCTAGAGCTTTCTTGCAAAAGAGTTAATGAACCTCCACATAATGTAAGGTTCTATATCAGATTTTCCTAAGATCGATGTTCAAGCCAAGAACCAATCGACCTTTATTTATTTACTTATTTAGCATGTCTTCGAAGATTTGTAGACACAACATGCAGGCAGATACATATATATTCCCAGAAATATTCCCTCTGATTCATATAAACACATGATGCAAACTTTCTGATCTTGCACAATCAAGCAAACCATGAGGCAGGAAGTCCGTTTTAAGTACTATTGCGACCTTTAAACATTTGTGATTTTGGTTGTTTATCTCCTGGCAAACGGACTTGGGGTCTCCTCACTGATTGCACCGTTGACTGGGCCCACTCAGCTAAGCCATAAATCACTGCTATTCATGGAAAAGGCGCCTTTTGATTCCCACAAGTGAGCGGGCGTCTATCTGCCACGCTGATCCTGTTTCCTGTTGGTGTCACTAGACGTCGAATGACCCTGCGGGTGTTCGCTTTCCCTCAGCCGCCCGTCATGAGCTGTCCATCAAAACACGCTCAGCCGAGCGTGCACTCCCATAGGCTGGTGTCCAGTTCCGTTGCCGAGGCGACCAGAACAAACCTACAGCCGGCTGTATGCATGCTTGAACCACACTGGGTTCCTGATTCAAAAAGAATGCAACTGCGTCAATCTTGAAATATCAGAATTGGTTAAAAATTATTATTATAATGTCAATCAATATTATGCAGTCAGTTTTGGTCAAAATATTCTATGACAAAATATAAAATAGGGTCAAAATTGGGCTGGATGTACTTTTGACTATCCATGTTCATTGTGTAAAGAATTCCTCTAGTCAAATCTGTATATTCAAGGAATTTTCCCAAAATAATTCTAAATTCTGAGCTTTTAATTTGAGATTTCATTATGCACTGAATTATTTTATACATAAATAATGTCTAATCATGTTAAAATTTGAGATATTGTGATGCACTATTTGAGATATTATGATGGATTTGTTTTTTTCTGAAAAATCTTAATATCACCCAATCATGGAGAAATCTCAGATTTCATTATGCACTGAATTATTTGTTAAGAAATCATATCAACTCATCATAAGCTCTGACACACTCCTCTTGCTCAAGCTTAGTGAAGCATTAAGAACAGTGAGTTTAGCAAAGCTCCAAGTTTCCAAAGGCCCAGCAGCCTCAGGCACCTGGTGTGTGTTGGCCTGCTAGAGTGGCAGTCCTGAACAAAACCACACCACACACTCTGTGCAGAGAGAGGAAACAGGGAGAGATGGGGTCCAAAATTGTGTCAGACAGAGACACGTGGTCTGAAGTGCTCCATTGTTCAGGCTTAAATAAACAGGTAGCACCCCAAACCATGTGAAACACTCCTTTACTTTCTTTTTATTTCATTTTCCAGCCTTAGCGAGTAGCCTAGGGCAGACACAGAGGAGCCCTAACACATACAGTCCACAGAAATGGAAATGGGCTTTTTGATTGATTGAAAATGAAATAGAAACAACCTTTTTAGAGGTGTTTATTATAATATTTCTAGCCTACTCATTACCTGGTCACCTAGTAGATACACTAAAAAGCACAGCTGTAGTACATAGAGTGCATAAAAAACACATCCAATAGACACGTCTGATAAGTGCCAAGCTAAAGTTAATTTTTACACTGTACATGTATTAATTTAATGAAAGGAAACTTTCAACATAATTTATGGATTTATCATAGTTTATATCAGCTTGCTGCCTCTTCACAAAGTCTGTTTTCAAAAAGGAATATGTGCTAGGTTAAAAAAGCTATGCTGGTAATGTTAGCTGGGGGTAACATACCATTAGCGTGTATCCGTTTATCTAAAAGACTGACTGTCTTTCTCTATGCAAATTCCAAGTCACATGTCATCTGCTGTGTCTTTCTGTGGTCTTAATATGGCTTTAATTTAATGTACTAATGGCAAAATGCTGAGTGGCAAGCTGAGAAATTAACACAAATGTGTGCACCTTCATTAAAAATAATGGTTTTAACGTTTTGGACACTGGCGTGGCATTTGCAGCGTGAGGTGATATTCATTCACTACACTAAAACAATGCAAACTGGCACACGGACAATGAATCCTGGGCACTCACAGGGTTAAAGTTTAAAAAACCTCCACATAATGTAAAGGTTCCTTACCAAGTAAAGTTTTATCCAAGAAAATCCACAACTATTCAATCCTACAACTATTTAGGAACCTTTGTTATAAAGAATGTAGCCAAGATGATGATATTTATTCCTTTTCTTTATGTGTCTACACCATTTGTACATAGACTCTTAAAATGACTGCACAAAATGATATCATAACAAGAGAAATCACCTTAAATCTTGTCTAATTATCTAATATTTCTTATTTTAAGGTGGTTATTTGACTATTATAAAGTTATTCAACTTGTTTCTAGTTGTTTTTTACTCGTTTAAAGTCTCATCTCACTATATTGGCAGATAGTTTTGCTTGTTTGAAACACTTCCTAAAATTAGCCAAATAATCTGCCAATATAGTGAGAAAATTGTACTAAAATGCTCAAAACACAAAATATGTCTAGAATTAAATTAAATAATTGTTTGATATGCTTAGAGCAATCACAACATTATTAGGATATTAGAATATTAGATATATCTGCTACATTTAAGATAATTTCACCTGCCAAGGTATCATTTTTTGCTGTGTAAATGGTTCTTGGCTTAGTTCTTTGCCTTTAGGACACAAAAACCAAACAATTTTGCATTATGTAGAGGTTTCTAAGACTTTTAAATAGTTCTTCACACTTAGCCCTCTCATTTAAAAACATAGCACTTCAAAGAGCCACCTATTGAATGGTCTTTAAAGAGCAGTTCTTCTGTGGCAGCACTCCAAAGAACCCATTTTGGCACCTTTATTTTCAACTACATTTAAGCTTTTATCCAGAGAGATGCTGGTTGAGATAAACTCTGTAAGCTCAGAAACCAGGACATGCCGATGTGTGTGCGAATGTTTAATCATGGCCCATTTGAGGGCTACCTTTTATGACTGCCTCGCCAAGGCTCCTTTGGAAAGAATGTTTCTCAGAGTTCAAGCGGCAGCTACTCAATTTTAGCTGGAGAAAGCTGTGAATATCACAGCTGTGACACTCTAACAACTGCACGGGGAAGTGAAAACTTGGTGTGAGGAAGAGGGGATGGAAAGATGGAGAAAAAACAGTTTATGTTAATAACCTTAAAACAATGGATTGTTAAGAGTGATGTATTAGAACTGTGGTCAACAGCACTCCTCCTGGACATCTTAGGTTATACATACAACCCAAATCTCAAATAGATGGATTCTTAAATCAGTCATCAGATGATTCGGGTGTAGTGTTCGAGCTGAACTCTGCAGGAAAGCAGATCTCCAGGCCAAGGGTTGGTAACCACAGCCATAGGAGAACAACCTCTGGTCCCTTGAAGAACCATTCGATAGAGAAACTTGTTAAAGTTTTACATTTTTTATCATTCCACATTCATTTGAGTTTTTTCCTAGAACTGTAAATGCAAGGCATTTAAGACCCTTCATGTACATTACATTGTGCATCTGTATAGTTTCAGAGTGGTTGTCTGTTACCTTTTACACCTTGTATACACCTTTATAACTTTTATTTACCTTTTTACCATTTATATACTTTGGTACTTCAATTGACACCAGCACCCACAGAAGATTCCTGCACCACTACTTGGCAATTAAACATTCTGAAAGCTAGTTGGCGAGAAAGCCAGGGTGACTTTCACATCATAAAAGCCCTTAGCTGGTCAGTTTGATTAGCAGTTCTTCTCTTTAGAAGGCTGATGTAACCCATCACTCTCTGATGATTTTAACACACCTCCACAATGACATCACATACTGTCTTTCACTGACTTTCATCAGCTCCTTCCATGCGTATGCATGCCATGCGCTGAAGACTGGGATGTGCTTCATTTGGAGGCTACTGGTGGTCTGTTTGTTCAGAAAACATTTGAACAAGTGCTTGTTTCATTTTGTGGATCATTTGGAGTGTGTTTGCTCATTCATTAGCCGTTGCACATTCATTTCCACTCCATTGCTGTGCAAACCCTTGAAGATCCAGCTGAAATTCATACTGGTCAGGAAGTGCAGTGTGTCATGGCTGCCTGAGTTTGTGTGAAAGTCGGGGGTGCAGTGTTTTTGGGGGATGGGTTTGAGGTTTCTGGGATTTTCTTATTATTAATGCTTATTAATAGCTTATTGATGACTGACAAGTTTTATGAGGATTTTGACTAAAATCCTAAAGGAAATGCTAGCTAAAACAATTTAAGACTGCTTAGCCGGCTAGTGTTGTCTAAAATGTACACAACATTAACTACATTGCTAGGTAGCATACCCAGCAAGCTAGCTTATTAGACTAACCTGCAGAATGAAAGATCCTGAAAGCAGTTGCTGGGTTCATGACAAGTAGCATATCTAGTAAGCTAACTCAAAGAGGTAGCATATCTAGCAAGCGACTTGTGAGCATAGCCTGCTGCTGCCTGAAAGATACAGAAACTGGCAACTCAGGGCCTTAAAACCTTTTTGGGTCCATAACTGGTTTCATAATTTCATTTTTAAACAGGTAGCATATCTACCATGCTAATGCAAATAGATAGCTAGTTAATATTAGCGAGAAAATGGCTAATTGTTTACATTCTGATGATTAGTGAAAGCGATGTAGCAGTGTTGGGGGGGGGGGGGGTGTTGGAACAACTGTAATTTCATTTCATAGACCTAATTTCATTTTCAGACAAGTAGCACATCTTGTAAACTAACTCAAAGAGGTAGCATATCCAGCAAGCGACTTGTTAGCTTAATGTTAGTCAGAACATAGCCTGCTGTGCTCACTGAAAGATACTGCTGACTGAAAGATACTGAAAGCAGTGGTCAGGGTGGCAGCTCAGGGCCCTAAAACCTTTTTGGGCCCTCATATAAATACTGAGTGTTGAGGAGGAATAGTGGATATATTGGTCAAGAGAATGTTGGAGATGGAGCTGCCAGGCAGAAGGAGAAGAGGTAGACCTCAGAGAAGGTTTATGGATGTAGTGAAGGTGGACATGGAGATGTTGGTGTAAAAGTAGAGGAGGCAGTGGATAGGGCAAGATAGAGGCAGATGATCTGCTGTGGCGACCCCTAATGGGAGCAGCCGAAAGAAGAAGAAGAAGATATAAATACTGAAGCAATTGAAACTCATTATTACCAAAAAACAAAATTCTCCACAATTTTCAACTTCAGTGTGACATTCATTATTTATAACTGTAAAATCGTTAATCGGTAGTCATAAGCATTTCGGTTAACATTAGATGCTAGTGGGTAGAGAGACATTCCTTCAAAGCATCAACTTGTTTGAGACATAATTATAGCAAGTAAACAAATTACTTTGTCATTTTTTATTCACTGCATGTCTGGAGCCTTTTTTCACCAGGGCTCATCAGACTCTAGTTATGCCACTGACCGAAACAATCTATGCTGATTTTAATTGTTTGCCATGATAAATAATAATACTCTACATTTAGTCCACCTTTATGTTTTTGTTGCTTAGAAATGAGCGCAGATTCGCCAGCCCTAAATGATATGATATGAACTAATCCATCTGATTCACGGAGCTGTCTGTATTTTGTGATTTGTGCACAATTGTCGAATCAGCAGTGGTGATGTTAAATGCACAATTATTAGTATCATCATCAATATTGCTTCTTCTATTCTTCATGTAATTGCAGATATTCTTGGGGATATTGATTTTTCTCGTTGTTAAAACATTATGGTCAAATTTACATCAACATATAGTCAAATGCAAAAGTTTGGGCACCCCTGTTGAAATTAACACGTTCTCTACAGAGAACACTGCTCTGCACTTTTAATGCACGATTACTGTTTATTTGCTAAATTTAGCATATTGGAAAAAAAATTAACAGAAAATGTGTCGTGAAAAAATTATAGCACCTTTTATATTTTCTGTTTTATTTTTTTTCCTATGTTGTTAAACTCAGCAAATAAATGCAAATTGTGCTTTAAAATGTGAAGAAAATGGCCAAACGTTTTTTTTTTTTTTTAATTTTGTGTAGAGGAAATACACTTGACATGAACATGTCATTTGACAGAAGTTGTTCAAACCTTTGCCTACAAGCGTATACAGCAAAGATGAAATAAACGAAGAACAGTGTGTCAAACTTATGTGCTCATTTTATAATCAGATTTAATTTTATGCAACTTTGATAAACAAGGGCCACTGTCTCTTTCTGCTGAATCACAGATACACTCTTCTGCATTGTGACCATACAGACATTCATCATCATTGCTTCACTGCATCGTCCCAGAGCATGTGAAGCGTCTTCTCTGCTCTCCCACTGAAGTGACAGTTTTGTTTTAGGTGATGTTGAAAAGTGACACGACAAATATTATTTTGTTAAACTCGTGCATGCTATTATTCAGATGGAAAATCAATTTTTCATTTGATTTAAAAGTGAGAGTGCAGGTGCTCTGCTTGCTCTGTTGTTCCGGTGCCTCTGTGCCGTGTGTACATGGCTGTTACAGTCATGCACACCAGTTAGTAAATGGTACTCAAGAGGCAGAAGCAGGGGAACGCTGCTATATATTACAGCCTCCGTAGAGTGATGCACTCATTATTGTCCTTTAGTCCTCATGGGAGCATTTAATATGCAGTGATAGATGCTCTCTCTCTGTCTCTCTCTCTCTCTTTCTCCCCCTCTCACTTTCTCTCTTTTCTCCAAGCTCGCAGATGTCCAGAATCTTCACAGAATCGAATGCAGATGGCTACTACAGCAGCATGTCAATCAGAGCTCTTGAGACTAGCCACAGTTTCTACATGTCACTGCTCATTATGATTCATATACAGTCTGTGCTGCGCGTTCTCTAAACAATCTAGAAATGCTGGCTTCACCTGAGGAGAGCGCAGAGGTGCTGGGAATCGACTGCATGGGGACTGTTCACAGTCTGGCAATGATTACACAGCCTGTTTTTCTTTTCTCTCTTTACTTTCTTTTCTTCCTTTCGTTCTCCTTGTTCTCTTTCACCTCATTTATCTCTTCACCACTTTCTTCTCCATAAGTCCTCTTGGTGCTTAAGCAGCTTTGCATCACTCTGTTTTGCATGAAAAATGGATCCATGTATATATATATATATATATATATATATATATATATATATATATATATATATGTTGATCTGTGATCACTGGAACAAATGTAAGCTTCTCCAAAGTTCATTCTTAGAAGCTGGTTGCTCTTTCTGCTTCTCACCATACAAGTAATCCAAAATACATTCAGTAACACTGAGGTCTGGACTCCAGGGTGGTCAATCCATTGTTCTGAGGACACTTGCAGCATCTTTTGATTTTCCTCTTTTTTTCTATTTCCTTTTCTCTGTAACAGCTTCTTCTCAGTTGTACATCCTTTCAGACCCATAGGACTGAGTTGTCTTCTTACAGAGGAAGGATTGATAGAAACACCTATGGATGTTGTCAGATCTGAAGCAGCTTGATTTTCTCCTCTCTCTCAAAGATGGAAGCTTTAAATGCTGTTTATCTGATGGGGACAGTTTTGGCGGTGTATCAGAGTCTTTTTTACAGTTGTTAGGAGTCCCATTTTCTCTACACTGCAAAAAAGTTATCTTTTTTAAGTGAAATGTTCTTAAATCTAGTCAATATGGCTAATTTTTACCATTTTGAGATGATTATGCACTTATTATAAGATTATCTATCTTATTTCTAGAAAGTTTTTACTTGTTTTAGGTCATTTTATTAAGTTATAATTTTGCTGGTTTCAAGCACATGTCTTATAACAAGTAAGATTATGTGCCACTGTAGTGAGATCATTTTACTTAATATAATTACTTAAAACAAGTAAAAAATGTGTAGAAATAATTTAAATAATTCTAAATTAGGCTTAGAACTTAGATTAATTTTGCTTGACAAGATCCTATTTTCTGCAGTGCAGTTCTTTTGGTAATTTTTTAAACTCTACTTTTGGAAATTCTTGTTTTTTTCCACTTATTTTGCTTTGAGTTCCCCCTTCCTTGTTGATTGTTTTTTAATCAAATATCCTTATACATTAGTTTTTAGATGGAAAATTCAATAAATGCCTGATATTCATAACAGCAATAAACAAGCATTTTGGATAATAAAGACTGCCTTCCTATTAGACACACATTAAAAACAGATTTTATGCTTGCAACATCACATGCAAATGTGACCTTCACAGCAATGGAACAGTTTCATTGAAGAACCTTTCATGTGTCTCTAAGAGAATTAAACATTGACAGTGTGGTTTAGCACCAGACAGTTTGCCTGAATGGGTCTGCAGCTTTCCTGATCCTCAGCATCTAACAGTGTGTTCCAAAGTCCATGCCTGTGTTTTTGTGCACTAAGCAGACACATAATGAGCTGTTCATTCAAGCCTTAACTTTATATAAATGATTAAACAATTTGAGACGTATTGAGAATCCAATAATGACGGGATCATGTGCATTTTTCCTGCAACCGCATGCAACTTTGAGACATTCCAGGAACATGACCTGAAAAAGTCAGGACCTCCCATCGTCTTCATTATGCTTTCTCCATCTGAAAGCTGTAAAGACGGAGGTTTGTCTAGTTAATGGTCTATGCAGTGTTTATATCAGGGGTCGCCTACTTTCTCTGTGAAGGGCAGGTCAGGCTGCAGGTTTTCATTCCAATCAGGCAGAAACACAATTCATTTCACTGGTTCACCAGTTAGTCTTTAAGCAGGTGGTGAGTTATATGAGGTGATCTCCTGCTTCTCTGGAGTGAAAGCCTGCAGCCACACCAGCCCTTTGCAGATAAAATTAAAGACCCCTGCTTTACACAATAAGCTCTCTAACCATGAGTAGAGTTTGCAGCTCACATCATTGCTGTCCCAAAAAAAGCCAAGTATTTCCAAAATCTGAACATTCTTTACCTTTAATGCAAATTAATGTATTTAGATTTTTTGGACCAGTTTAATTAGGCCACTCATCATGAATCTTTGTCACAATGTAAAGGACAGCCGCTGTGTTCAAAGAATAAAAAAAGAATAGTGATACATTTATGTATTTACTGATTTATTTATTTAGACAATGATATGCTAGAATGCTACAGAAATGCAACAGGCAGACATGCAAATCTGCACACGTTTTTTACACCTAAGAAATTAAAATTAAAAAGGTGTTTTCTGATCAAAATGGTTTGTTTGGTCATAATAAAATAAATCTAAATAGCATTAATAGCATTTATACCTGCCAAGGCATTTGTTTAATCATTTCCAATGCTCTTCTTGTGGCAGCCTAGATTTATTTGTAATCATCCAAAACCTGGACTGGCTAATCAGTACTTCTTTAAGTTACTTCTATCAGGTGTGCAAGCAGTGACATGTAATAAATCTATACAATGGCTGGATGAATACAGGAACCAAACTGTGTACTAGCTCACAACATCTCAACTTTTTTTGTTAATATTTATGCATTAATATTTTTATGCATTTATTTACAAATAAAAATGCACAAATTGCTCAAATAAAAGGCTTGAAACAATTGGCTTCAAAGTCTGAAACTTATTGTTTTTGTCACAATCAGGCATTGCTTTTATCACAGAGCTGGGAAGAATGCCCACATAACCTAGACTCTCTCTCTCTCCCCCCTCCCCCCCCCCCCCCCCCCCCCCCCCCCCCCCCCCCCTCCCCCCCCCCCCCCCCCCCCCCCCCCCCCCCCCCCCCCCCCCCCCCCCCCCCCCCCCCCCCCCCCCCCCCCCCCCCCCCCCCCCCCCCCCCCCCCCCCCCCCCCCCCCCCCCCCCCCCCCCCCCCCCCCCCCCCCCCCCCCCCCCCCCCCCCCCCCCCCCCCCCCCCCCCCCCCCCCCTCCCCCCCCCCCCCCCCCCCCCCCCCCCCCCCCCCCCCCCCCCCCCCCCCCCCCCCCCCCCCCCCCCCCCCCCCCCCCCCCCCCCCCCCCCCCCCCCCCCCCCCCCCCCCCCCCCCCCCCCCCCCCCCCCCCCCCCCCCCCCCCCCCCCCCCCCCCCCCCCCCCCCCCCCCCCCCCCCCCCCCCCCCCTCCCCCCCCCCCCCCCCCCCCCCCCCCCCCCCCCCCCCCCCCCCCCCCCCCCCCCCCCCCCCCCCCCCCCCCCCCCCCCCCCCCCCCCCCCCCCCCCCCCCCCCCCCCCCCCCCCCCCCCCCCCCCCCCCCCCCCCCCCCCCCCCCCCCCCCCCCCCCCCCCCCCCCCCCCCCCCCCCCCCCCCCCCCCCCCCCCCCCCCCCCCCCCCCCCCCCCCCCCCCCCCCCCCCCCCCCCCCCCCCCCCCCCCCCCCCCCCCCCCCCCCCCCCCCCCCCCCCCCCCCCCCCCCCCCCCCCCCCCCCCCCCCCCCCCCCCCCCCCCCCCCCCCCCCCCCCCCCCCCCCCCCCCCCCCCTCTCTCTCTCTCTCTCTCTTTCTCTCTCTTTCTCTCTCTCAGAGATGCTAGAATCCAGTAATCTGGTGACGTTCACTGGACTGGTGAACAGTTCAGGTTACGACACATTTCTAATGGATGAGGAGAGGGGGAGGTTACTGGTGGGAGCGGAAGACCATGTCTTCTCTTTTGACCTGGTCAACATTAACAGAGATGTCAAACAGGTAATCACACACACACACACCCACCCACACAAATTTACATTTCACAAAGACATGTAAGTTTGCAGCCCTGTGATAGACTGGTGACTTGTCTAGGGTGTATTCTGCATTCCTCCCAATGACTTCTAAGATAGGCTCCAGCACCCCCTGTGACCCAGAAGGATAAGCAGTTTAGAGAAGTGTGTGTGTGTGTGTGTGTGTGTGTGTGTGTGTGTGTGTGTGTGTGTGTGTGTGTGTGTGTGTGTGTGTGTGTGTAAAAGTTGGGGCACCACTGGTGAAATTTCATGTTTGTACTTTTTTCAGTGAAGTCAACACCCTTCTGCACATTCTAATGAACAGATACTATATAGAAATGATGCAGTAGTATTTTAGTTTATTCTCTAGAGAAAACCTATTTATACAGACCAGGGGGTTCAAAGTAACAAATATGACATTATACATTATTTGAAAGTTTCAACTTTTTTCAATGAGCTCTGCAGAAGAAATGATTAAATAAAATGTAGGAGCAAATGTAGTGTTTCAAGGCATAAATCAATGCAGTTGTATCTCCAAAACAGTAAATAAACACTGTCAATGTGAAACTGTCTGTGTAATTTAAAGTAACAAGGTTTTATTGTAAGTCACATTTGATCATTTCTGTTATTTAAATCTTCATGAAATTTTGTCAAAGTGTAAACTGACATTTCAAATAAAATGTTCTGCCAGAGACAACATGCTGTAGGGAATATAAGCAGGTTGAAACAACTGGAAATGAAGGATTGAGTATATATATTTTAGTCAACCAAATCAGGTTTTGCATTGTTTTACTCTGCCTTTGTTTGGGATGCATTCTTTTCTCAACAGTCACGCAAATGCTGTGTATGTAACTACTGGTTTGGGCGTATGAGAGCACAGTCACAATTTCCAACTAGTTCCAACTGTGCCACCAGGCTGGCATCAGTCCAGGCCTTTGTAGATTCAAATACAAGTCTGTCATTTCATTGTAGCAAATCATATAAGTGCATAGTCGTGCTGTGGTAAGGAAAGCTCAAACCTCTGGAACACTAACCTCATAGCAGAAGGAACAAAAACTCTGCTGTTAACATCTGTTGTAAATTAAACTTTTTTAAACTTAAACTTTAAAATTGGATTTTTCTAAATTTCTTTTGCCCTACTCCTACTGGTCTATGCATCAAGAAATTATCACATAATGTGAAGGGCAATGTATATTTTCAAATATTCAGCTGTTCAAATAAAACAAAAGATGAAAACATGGTCTGTGATCGCTTTTGATGGACAAACTTTATGTAAATGATCCGAGTGTCGACCAATCAGATTATCAATAACAGACACAGAATCACATCTGTCATAGGCGTGTTACATATGCATATCTAGCAGGGACTTGTTACAATTGGCTGAAAAATTTCATTATTAAAAGTTTTTTAAAGAATATTAGACTCTTGCTTGTGTTTTAAAAACATGCCCCCCCGAATGTGGGATATATATATATATATATGTTAACAGCACAAAATAAAAATATAAACCTCACCCTACAAAAGGCATACATGGATATTTGCTTTACTTTTCAAGTTCAGTTCTTTTGTTATTTTTCTGTTATCATTTTTTTTTATGTTTAACAATCCGGAAATCTGGGGTAGCTGCAGCTCCACCAGCAACCCCACACCCCTGTGAGTCAGTAAATTATTTCAAACACGTCTTCATCATCAATCTCCGTCAATATTCATCAGTCACATAAACAAACCAACATCAATTGCTGGTACGAGGCTGAGACTTTCTTATTTGTATCTGTAGACATGGGCGTAACATTTTGAAAACTGAAAGGGGGGGCCGTGCAGAAAAATACACAGCTTGTCTGTTCCCTTTACCATCCATTGTTAATGTTAGCTAATGTTCTTCTCTCTGTCCCTGACTGCTAAGATAGTCACAATGCTTTGGTACACATACAACTGCTGTAATGATCTACAACGTTCATAAGAAATGAAAAGAGTGCTGTTGAAAATCACTATTGCATTTCTTTGTACAATTTGGAAACTAAGAAAAAATGACCACTTTTATATAATAGTGCCCTAAAATCAAGTTCTGCTCCATTCTGTTCTCTAGTGAGGCCGAATAGTTACCAGGTTTGAGTCAGGAGCTCAGGAGACTGTGTGAAGAATGCAGGAAGCATTATTGGAAAGGTTGTTTTCCTCTGGGTGGATGTGATGGTCTGAAAGAGAATAGAGCCCAGGCCCTGGGTTATCACTGCTGCCCATCTCCCTCTAATTTCCCTCTTATCACATCCACATTCCCTCCCTCGCTCTCTCCATCTGTCCATCTTCTCCTGGTGCTGTTTCTCAATGCCTGATCTGATCTGCACTCTCCTAGTGCTCTCTCTGTCATTCTTTCTCTCTCTATTTCACTCTCCCTCATTCTTTCTGTTTCTCACTTTTATTCTCTCTCTCTCTCTCTCTCTCTCTCTCTCTCTCTCTCTCTCTCTCTGCCTGCTGTTTGCCTCTGGATTCCATTATTTTAATTTCCTCACATTCTTTCTGTCTGTCGTTCATTCTCTCTGTGTCTTGAGGGCTGCAGACAGTCTGCATTACTATTCCATTAGTTCACCTGGAGTAGGTTAAGAGTGCTTTTATCTTACACACACGCATACACACACACACACACATGCACACACCTACACACACACACACACACACACATACACACACACACAAACCTGCTGTGCTGCTATTATTCCCTGAATTCTTACATTACAGTTTTATTGAGATGATGAAGTTTATGTATATGAAAATGTATTTATCAGTTTTACAGTGTTTATTGAACTGAAAGTATTAACAAGCAATTTGAAGTTTTAAAATGTTCTATATTTCATGGCAAGTCAGAGTTTTTCAGCAACACTGTACTTGGACCCTTTTATGTAGCCCTGACATAACTATACAGATGTCATGAGTTGACCTGACAGATTATGTCCATTGATATAACAGTGTCATGTTACTATTACCAATAACTGTCTTAATAACAGGTGTCATAATGATTGATGTTATGATAGAGTACATAAGCTTTAATTACCTATCTAATTAATGACCTATTAATTAATCTACCATTATGTCATAATATTGACTGCTAATGGGAACATGATGCTACTACATTAGAGGACATAATCTGTTATGATAACTTAGCTGCCATGGTTATATCAGTGTTATGTAGCAGAGTTTCTTAATGGAGGATCCTGTTAGCCACTTTCTACATTGCTTCAGAAACTGTGTTCTGCCCTGGTATCAATCAATCAACCTTTATTTAAACTCAGAATACATTAAGGGAGACGCTCGTTTACAGTGTAGCCGAGCCAATACAGAGTTCAGCGATAGAGAAGTTGAACAGTAAAAACATATTAAATGCTAAAAGAATAATAATAACCAAAGAAGTAAAAGTGAATAGTAAAAGAGTAAAAAAAGAAAATGAATAAACCATTACGATTACCACAATGTAGTCATTTAATAAATAAAAAATAAAATAAACATAACGTGAATAAAAATAATTTTAAAAAAAGAATATTAAATAAGTGAAACAAATGAAAACTGTTATTTGGCAAATTTGCCATTCTGCACAAGAATCATTTGAAAACAGTTAATAACTCAGTAACAAAGTGCCAAAAAACTGCAGTGCTACTGTCTGGATTTAATGTTTTTCTACTCATATATGCGTAAAAAAATCCACATGCCGCATCTACTGTTTGTGAATTTGATGGAAGAATCCACTATTAAATATTTCATACTAAGTTGTAGAGCATTTTAGATCATTTAAATTTGTAACACCTTTGCATTACAGTGTTTGTAAGAGCGTGTGTTCTTGCGATACGCTGAGTGGCGGGTCTCCTTCATTCTTCCTATATTCACCACAGATGGTGGCAGCAGAAGGATGGCAGATACTGATCTTTAATTATTTTACAGTCTGCCTCATGTGGAGCTGCAGTCAGTCATTTGCAGTTCTTTGTGTTAGCCGTTCACACATTAACACTCTCCATTCCTCTCTCTCTCTCTCTCTCTCTCTCTCTCTCTCTCTCACTCTCTCTCTCTGTGCAGATTGCATGGCCTGCCACACCTTCAAAACGAGATGAGTGCAAGTGGGCAGGGAAAGATCTTGGGGTAAGTGTTAAAATCTCTTAAACTTACAGGCTTGTTTTTCAGTTATTAAGCTTAAGATTTCTTATCTACTAAATATGGTGAATATGAGAAACCAGAGAGAGTGCATTATCATGAATAACACAGAACCTTGACTATTGTGTTACTTTTATACAGCAGTTTATATGGCTAAATAAAGAAAAAGCATTGTCAATTCCTTTCTACCACAAAAAAAACTGTTCCTTTATCCTATAAGGTAGCAATGTTGCATTCAATTGTATGCTTATGAATAAGCATGTAACCTATAAACTAATAAGCTAGCATATAAGCTAATGCAGCAATCAGCACATGTAAATTAGGTTCAGGATCATTTAGGAGCAAACTAAAGGCCACATCTAGATTTACTGCTAATCCTACTAACATATAACATGTACAGTCTTATGCAAAGATTTGAATTCTGCTGGTCAAATTACATTATGTTGATTCACTAAGTGAAAATAAAATAACACATCCTCTACAGAGAACACACTTAAATATGACATTTTAGCATTTAGATATTTATTTTGACTTTAAAAAAGCAGCAAAATGTCATTTGACTCACACATCGTTTGCACATATCTTAATGCATTACTAGTTCAAATGTTCTCTTATATGTAGAGCTGCTGTAAGTAGTATTAAAACCAGTTAAGAGAAGTGAAAGTACACTTCTGTTAGCATATATAATATTAGGTGCTAATGTTAAATGGTGATTCCCATAGAGATGCTAGTGAACAGTAACGATACTGTAAAAATAGAAATTGAATAGTGCAAGATTGTTTGAAAGAAGAGTGCATTATGTTACGCACGGTCAGATGTTATGCAAATGAGGCGTATGTGTAATTGAGTTAATATTAGCAGGTGAGCTAATATGACGGTTAGCTACAATAACGCAGTTCGGCTCAGAAGTGTAGCCTTTCAAACTAGAAACTCAACATTACTGCGGCTTTAAAGTCCAACTGAAATCTATCTGAATTAGATTTCTGCCAATGTTCTGTACAGCTTGTTCAACCTTCCAACAGTTGTTCAAAAGGAATGCGCTTGATGGATCAACTGAAGTTCATTTATGGCCTCTCGCAGGGTTAAAAAGTCCACTTTCCCTTCTTCACACGCCAAAGATCTGTCTGGCATCTCTCACACAATGCAACTGCAGCTGTAATTGTGTAGTGTCAGTGATTTACAACAATGACATCACTCTCTGCAGTAAGTCTGTATTTATTGTTTTGTACTGGGTTGTAGTGGCTGCTGGGTGTTACACAAGAACCGATACATGTAGTAATGGGTGCTGCTGCTGTCGTTCTATGCTGTCTGCATGCTCTTTTGCTCCTGCTGGAAGTTTATTTACACAGTATGCAGTGCCTGGCAGCAGAGCAAGAGCTCCGAGGCCTAGCTTAGATCAGAGACGCTTTATTTATTCTAGCAGAAAAACTAGCATTCTCTTTCTCTCTCTCTCTCTCTTTCTCTCTCTCTCTCTCTCTCTATTCTATGTGGGTCTGCTTTTGTATATATAAACCTAAATGTTAAAATTCATTAATTGTACTGAGGGAAGAAAAGTTTGCATTTATTTAACAGTTACACTAAAGTGAAACAATTGATTTTGTTCAAGGACGTGTTTCTTTTTGAGTTGATAAACCTTGTATCATTTGATTTAGTCAAGTACTGTCTGCAGTTTAGAGTAAAAATCAGGGTGGAGGGGGTGGGCTCTGTGTGTGTGTGTGTGTGTGTGTGTGTGTGTGTGTGTGTGTGTGTGTGTGTGCGTGCGTGCGTGCGTGCATGCGTGCGTGTGTGTGTGTGGTATCTGATGGTAATTTCACGGCTGGCTTCTCTGTAGTTAGATGAGGGTCAAAGGAGAAGACAACAGGGATATCAGAGATAACACACACCACCTGCTCCACACACACAGACACACCAACGCACACATACAGTTAATCATCTGCTTAATGAGAAAATTGTCCTTACATGCATCCCTCATGCCTCCACACTCAGATAGCTAGATCCAGCCAACATAGACTGCAGCCCAAAAACACCAAGCCCATCCAGACCACAGTAAGGGTCCTGCATGCAGGGAAAGTGTTTGTTCTGGAGAGGGACTTGTTGAAATGTGCTTGTGAGAGAGAGAGTGAGTGAGTGAGTGAGTGAGTGAGTGAGTGAGTGAGTGAGTGAGTGAGTGAGTGAGTGAGAATGTTTTATTAGAATGTTATCGAGGATGTGCCTCCTCTGCACTCATTCCTCTCTTTATTCCGCCATTTGGCTCAGGGATGAAGGTGTGAGACGGCAGGTTCAGATATCCAACAACACACTGTTCCTGCTCTTTCTGATTCATTTAATAGTCCTGCTCTCCTTTTTACAAGGGACAGCAACAGTCATACTTATCAAGTTCTTATACATGGCTCAAACACATATACATTTCCAAAAAAAGTTCTAAGAGTTGGAAAAAATAACTAAAAACAGATAACCTGACCTCAGTAAGTATGTGGGAACTAAGGACACCAATTGTAATCAAAGTGAAATTTTTCCTATTCTTGCTTGATATAACACTGAAGCTTCTCAACTGTCTGAAGTCTCCATTGTTGTATAGTGTGCTTCACAATGGCTACACGTTTTCAACAGGAGACAAGTCTGTAAATGCACTGTATGACTATGTAACACATGCAGAATGTGGCTTGCTATTGTCTTACTGAAACCAGCAGGGACATCCAAGAAAAAGACGTCATCTAGATGGCAGAATATAATGCATCAAAATGCATATGTACCCCTCACTATTAATGCTGCCTTCACAAAGGTGCGTGTTACCCACTAGTCATGGCTGGAGGTTAGTGAACCACCTCTATAAGGTTGCTGGTTCGATCCCCTGAGCCGACATTACGTTACTGAAGTGCCCTCGAGCAAGGCACCTAACCCCCAACTGGATAGTGCTGCTCATACCTCCCTAGTGTGTCTGCATTCACTAGTGTGTATGTGATGTTTCACCTCACAGATGGGTTTAAAAGCAGAGGTGAAATTCCCATGTTGTGGGACTAATAAGGGTCTCTTAACTGAATTAATCTAATCTAACATACTCTCCGCAATGACATGGCTATTGAATTTTTGCATTGACAACAGTTGGGTTAGTCCTTTTCGTCTTTGGCCCAAACATGATGCTATTTCATCTCATCAGACCAGAACATTTTTTTCCACTTGGTGTCAGTCCATCCCAGATGAGCTTTGGCTTGCTGATATATGGCTTCTGCTAGTAGGAGTACAGTCTTAACTTGCATTTGTAGATACTGTGAAGGACTTTATTTGCTGTTTGTTTTTGTGTGTAAAGTGTTGTCTTGCAGGAAGTAATGAGTTTCGTTCAACACTGAAACAAAGTGAAAGAAGTCAGAATTGAACATAAAATATCAATGATTTGTAAAATTAATTAAACATTTACATAAGCGAATCAATAGGAATAACCTTTGACTTCTAAAGGTTATTTAAAATGGATATTATAATGTGCAGAAGCGTGTTCTCTGTAGAGAATGTGTTAACCTACCTTCAGATAGAAAATCAATAAATATGTGTAAATAACACTGACCAGTGGTGCCCAAAATTTTGCATATGACTGTACATGGGTTGCCTAAAGGTTTGGCTTCACTTTGCTATTGTTCACATACACTTGCAGCTATAAGTCAAGACACACTGTATGCCATTATTGCTAATCTAATTCTAAAACGAATGTGTTATAAACTATTTATTAGTGATCACAGAGAATGCAGTAGTGCGCTACACTTGTAATTACATAGTAATTACTGAGTAATTGTGTGTTGTGTGTGGTTAGTGATCAAGAGCGCTCTAACAGAACAGCCCGTTCAACAGCTGCTCTCAGCTCAAAGCCCTGCCTGGCACACACTGAGCACTCAGAGCCTTTCAAACAATAACAGAGCTGAGAAAGTTCAAACAAGTCTATCAACAAATGGCAGAAATGATGTTTTAAAGTGTGTGCAGAATGATTTGGTTAGGAGTGTACACACATTCACACTGGATGGTGTAACAGAGATAAACTTGCTGTACAAAATACATTTACCTAGTATGACCCTTCAGAGCATCTGTAGTCATGTGGGCTGAAGCCCAGCTGTAGTGCACTGTATGTTGCTGTGATAGAATTCATGATTGTGGTCCTTTCATTCAAATATAGCTTTTACATGGCTTTTACAGAAGCTTTAGTATCTTCAGCAGACCAGACTGGACAGTGCTTCCTGGAGACCTATGGATAAATATAGTCATATGCAAGTTTGGCCACCCTTCATCAACATTTTATTTCTTTATTTGTTTGCTTGTTTGTTTTGTTATTATTTTTTCACATTTTGTAAAAATAACATTCTACAGAGAACAAATTCTACAGGGAACATAATTGCTGTTTATTTGCTGGATTGAGCTTATTGGAAAAAAAATAAAACATAAAATATTGGCTGATGTGCTGCATTGGATATTTTATGTTTTATTTACAATGTTAAACTCAGCAAATAAATAGGAATTAAATTTATATTTAAATTTATATTTAATTTTGTTCCCTGCAGGGGATGTGATAACTTATTTTCACTTAGAAAATCAACAAAACACATCATTTGACCAGGGTGTTCAAATTTTTGCATACAACAATAAATGAGCAGCAAACTAACAAAAGCACAATATATAACTGGATGACAAATATAAAAATATGGTAAGTGGAAATTGATGAACATTGGAAACTCACCTTGAGAAAATCAACGGATTTTCATGTTCAGATTAATGAAAATAATGGCCTCATTCACCAACATCTTCCTACGTTTTTTCCTTAGATCTGCCCTTCAAAAAGGTCCTAAGAAAAAGTCTACATCAGATTCATGACGTGTTCTTAAACCGCAGAACTGTTCACACCTTTGTGCTCTTGACTGTGTGAAGATTCTGTTCCTGCCTAAGAATAAATAGCAAATAAGAAAACACTGGTGAACGTCAGAACCTTCATGAAACTGCATAAGCGGGTTTTATGCATTCTGATTATGCTTGTTTTGTCCACTTTAACAGCTTTAACAAAGTGGCTGTTTTGTTTTTAATGGATAAAATCTTTCTTTGGGGTCAAATGTGAGCAAATACAACAAATGTGATTAATCAGGATTAATTACACAAAATAATGTGATTAATGAATTGACGGCTATACTGTACAGTGTGGTTAATAATATTGACTTGAATATTATCAGAGGGAATATATTTGTTTTATTGAGAGAGAGAGAGAGAGAGAGAGAGAGAGATAGAGAGAGAGATGGTCACATCACCTTTCCTTTGTATTTTGATGTTTCTGTTTCCTCCCTTATCACAGCACACATCAGACTGAACCATCTCTGTTTATTCAGATGGACTGTCTTTGTTTTCTTAATGATCACGGAAAGGTGTGTGGGTGTATGTGTGTGTGTGTGTGTGTGTGTGTGTGTGTGTGTGTGAGTGAGTATATTCATTTCTTTGTCTGTAGCTGTGTTTGTGTGTGTTTTCTGTGCTAAATGGATGTTTGTAATGTGTAATGTGTATTTATTATTGTTGAATCTGTCCTTCACATATCTGTTAATTAAATGAACTTCCATGGACTAAACAATCACACGCACTGGCCCTCTCTGCCCTGCTCACGTATACCGCAGTGGGACCATCCACATGTGCTATAGATTTAGCTCCCATCAAAACCAGCTCCACACACGCACTCAGTGCTAATGAGAGTGAGCTGAGAGACTAAGATGGATTCAGCAGGTGGAATTGTAATCAGCCCTTCTGTGGGAACTGCAAGGCTTTTTAATGACGCTTCGAGCTTAAATATTAGGGTTAGGAAGCATTTTAAAGTATGTTCTACAGATTGTGTATGTGTTCTCATGGTGTACACTTAAACCAGTCACCCACTGAGAATGAATGATATGTATCACAGCTGCCCAAAACACTACTAAAGTTTGCATGAAGTGAGATGTGAAGCTGGCTTCCCGTGATGAAACTTTCATGCAGAAAGTTTCATGTTGTGAGTTTCATGAAAAATAATTTCCGTGCAACTTGACAGTAACAAGAAGCAATTCAAAAAGATAAAATAGCAGCTCATATCTTTGGCGCACTCTTTCATCTATGGCTTACACTTTACTTGGATGGTTCCCTATAGATGATCTACAGATACTTGTATTATTAACAAATATTTTGGTGATACTCTAACGTTAAGGTTAGGGTTAGGTTCCGGAGTAGCTGTAGTTTTAACTTGAGCTTAGGTTTGGGCTTATAGGAACAGATCTAATAGAATCTTTCATATGCAACTTCAAGGTCAGCTGCATTTAACAGATATTTAGTGAAATGGTAGTTAAATATAGACTGAGCATCTGCAAAGCATCTACAGTGGACCACCCAAATAAAGTGTTACCATTCATTTAGCCAGTGTCACTGTCGTTTTTATCTGTCTATCCAAGGTTCTTTCCTATATATTTGACTGTTTCTATCTATATGATGTGTTTTTTTTAACCCTTTTTAAAATGGTTCTATGAAGCACCACATTTACTTCACTACATTAAATCCCTCTGTACTGCATATGTTCTCTCTGTACTAGATTAATTCAGTAATTTAAAAAGAATGTTGTGGCTCTCCTATCTTCTAAGACAGCTCTCATATGTTCACTAAGTCTGTCCTAATGGGCTCTGTGTGTAATGCAGGTTATCAATCAGGAGGAATGGTGTAATGGTGCTGTAATTGTCCGCCCATCAGTTGTTAAAGCTACTCGCTCAGCACCTGGCAGAGGCTGTGTCTGAATAATTTAGTAATCATTTTTCTTTCTTTCTATCGGCTTTCCATGATTTTGCCTGATCTGTAGCACATGGCATCACTAAATGTGCCAGCAGATCTGATCAGCATGAGCATCCATATGGCTACAGATCAGGCAAAATCAAGGAAAACAGAAAGGAAAGGAAGGTTCAGTCAACTATTTGAAAGCAATCACTCCATCACAGTGCAAGTGCAACTAAATGCTGCCGACTTGGCATTAAGTATCTGAGCTCCAGCTTAGCTCAATTCCATATTTTCTACAACGCTAAAGGGGCTCATTTCCATTTAGCCTTCAGCTGGCTAAAATTACGTGGTAACAAGTGAGTTCTGGAAAAAAAACTGCCTACACTACTGTTACCTGTTGCATCTTTAGCTGCAGGCTCACTTTCATTGATTTTTCAAACATAGTGTAGCATATATATACATTATAGTGTAGCAGAAGAAAAAGCAAGGAGCTTTTTTTCACACCAACAAAAAAGACACATACAGACCACTGGTATAGTGGGGACTTCAGTTCTAACCATGCTCCTCCCAACTGAGCCAAACCCAACACCCCGACACATAATTATACAAGCAATACATGATTTAATCTAACAAACACAAACAATAAACAACACAAATAGTCCCTTTGTTGGAGGGCAACCACCTACCGTGAGCCTTTGCATGAGGCCGTCTGCATAGCCACGCCTCCAGAGTCTCTCGGAGCCAGCGCCAGCCAGTATCAGGTCATCAGTATTTACACCCCTATTTGCAGAAGCTGCGCTTGTCTTACCATAAAACTATCATTTCATTTCAAGTCTAAACTTTACTCTAACTCTAACACTAAGCCTAAATTTAGTCCTAGGCCTAACTATATATTCAGCAGATAGTTTCTTAAGGGCTCCACATTGTGGGATCTTTTTTTTTGTTTATGTAGTATGTAAACGTGGCTAAAGTTTCAAATTTGTAAAGTCATACATCTGCCTATTGAGTCTAGAATGGCCCACTCACACTCAATTCATTAAGTCTAAGTCATAAAAGTTGGAAAATGATTTATGAGTACTTTTGTTACATAAACCCTTACAGATGTCATGTTACCTCTGAGAAAAAGTCAAAATACAATAAAAATGTAGGATATAGGCCCTGTACCAATTTGTACATGTGTAGACAAGTTCTCAGGGACAATAAAGTGAGACCAAATGGGACATTACTTCATATTCAGAAGCAGCTCTTCGCTTCATGGTTTTGTGTTTTATGTCACTTTCAGAAAGAATGTTCCAACTTCGTGCGGGTGCTGCAGCCATATAACCAGACACACCTGTACGTCTGTGGCACAGGAGCTTTCCACCCCATCTGTGCCTACCTGGAGATTGGCAAAAGAGCAGAGGTACACACACACACACACACACACATATTCATACACACACAGACACATAGACACACACAACTTACAAAACTTTACCAATTATACGTTTAACAGGATATTTTATATTCACTCCCTCAGACGCAGCCACACTCACATTAAACACCTCCTAGACAGATTCACAATGACACTGTAGGAAAGGGAAATTAATTAGATGAAGGCTATTATCTCTGGCTAACGCTTCCGCTTATACCCTGTAAATGATTTCAAACCAGCCAAGTGCAAAATGAGAGAGAAAAAAAGAACTGCACTGGTTGTGAAGGGGATCGTCGTCTATGGAGAATGAGTTGGCCTTTGTATAGTGGGAAATGTCAATGCTTCTTCTGAAGCTGAGTGTAATTCTGCAAATTGTTCCGGCCAGAGCTTTGGTGGGGGGCTGTGGGGTGGGGAGTGGGTAGGGGGGTTTAAGATTGAGGTCATGATATACTGGCAAGTACCTGAAAAAAGAAATACTGCCGGTGTTCCAGGGTATTTTGCATAATAAAGTTTTCTCATATGGACTTTTGACCTCACTCCTGTATCTGCCTTTCTGCAGGCAGTTGTTTCTTCTGTGAACACCTTATATTGAGCACAGTGTTTGAGATTGCTAATAGCAGTGCAAGGGAACCATTTTACCTTTCTACATAAATAAATAAATCTCTTTATGAATCCTTTTACAATGCTTTGAAATGCATTTATAAAGCATTATATGATCTGCCTAATACATTCTAATGCAAACCTTGTATAATTGCTGAAAAGTAGTTATAATGCATCACTTTATAAAACAAGTGTTTATAGATTTAGTATAATACCTGCTCATAAGAACACTGTAAACATGAATGTTGTGCTGCACTGTAACACTATAACAAGACACAGCCAGGTTTACATCCAGGTAAACATTTAATGTGTATAATCACTTCTGACTTCAACAGCTATGGGAGGCGTGGGAGAAAATAAGTATAGAATGAGAGAATATGGGAATATTTTTGGTGGTTCTGCTTAAAATTCTTTTAAAAATATTTTTAAAACCATAGCCTTTACATATAATGTGAATTTGTTAGAGGATATTAGTTATTTGAGATTTGACATTATTGTAATGGTTGTTACTCTTATTATTATTATTATTATTACTACTATAGTAAAATACTGTAAATCAGAATAACTAGCTTAACTAGTGAAACTGCTGTAATCCTCTACCACAGGACAACGTTTTCAGGCTAGATGTGTCCCACTTTGAGAATGGACGTGGGAAAAGCCCCTATGATCCGAAGATGCTGTCATCCTCACTGCTGATTGGTGGGTCACTGAAAAAAACTCTTTTGTTTGAAGGACAGGTGGTTGTTTCTGCTCTAACTTATGATATCTTTCTGTTCTGGTCGGTAGATGGGGAACTGTATTCTGGAACTTCAGCAGACTTCATGGGACGAGACTTTGCCATCTTCCGAACCCTTGGAGCTCAACACCCAATCAGGACAGAACAGCATGATTCCAGATGGCTAAATGGTAGGCCTTCTCTCTTTGAGTAAACTGTTTATAGGAGGGTTGATGATTGAGACGAGACATCCAGGTACCTGAATGTGTGAGTGTCTGCAGTAGAGATTATCCAGGCTGGGTCATTGAGCGTTTCCTCTGACAGATCGTCTGTATTAACTAGACTTAGAAGACACAAAAGGTCAATTTCAGTATTAAGGGCTGGCCTGTTTTTTCCCATGAAGCTAATCCCCCACTGATCTGGTTCTGTGATCAGGTCCTATTTCACCAAAAGTCCAGGCCTTACGTCTCCTTAACCGCAGTAAATACTGCCATATAGTCACAAGAAAAGATGCTTTTATGAAGGTTTCTTCACACCTTAATCCCCATCGTCTGTTGCCACGGATACATCAGATCTCACCTTCATTGTAACTCTCTGAATGCCGTCCGTCCCTCACAAAAGAGCCACTGTTGTTTGGAGGATTAGCTGCATTGGCCATTCTATTAAGCCCTTATCAATAGAGACGGAGTCCCCTCACAAACTTCACACAACGCATTCAGTAGCTATTGAATCACACCAGTTCCTTTGTGTCAAAGAGGCCTTAAATGAAATGCAAGCATTCATTCAGGTCACTTCTTCAAACCCATTAATAGTATATGAGAAGGTGAAGTTTGGGCTAAGCCTCACTAAATGAAAGGGTCTTTAAAAAACATTAAATATATTAAATGTTATGGGCCAAGCCTGGAGGGGGTGGATCTACACCAAGGGATTCCCTCCTCTTACTCACCCTCACTCTCATGCATGCACACCCTAATCCAGCAGTAAGTGGGTGCCTGGGATGTTCGTTCCGCTCTTTAAGCTCCACATCCTGCCAGTATGGTGTAACACAGTACTGCATGTAGCCGTATGCGTGCGTCGCCAGCGTGGGTGAGGGGTCACGTTACGCTTCCGTTAAGACGTGTGGTCACGCTTCACTGAGAGCAAACCCCATAGTTGCTGATATTCAAGTGCTGGTGGGATTTTGGCCCATTTAGTCAATGTTGAGGTGGAGTTATTGAAGCACTCAATCACTCCCATATGGTTTAACTGTCAAAATGGCTTAGGCACAGATTTGCAAGGCTTAGAGCTTTGTGTGGTTCTTCCAATATGGCAGTTTAGCTGAATAGTTCCTCATGTTTCTGTGTTTATGTGCCAGATCCCAGGTTTGTTGGCATTTACCTCATCCCTGAGAGTGATAACCCAGAAGATGACAAGATCTTCCTGTTCTTCAAAGAGAACGCCATGGATGGAGAACACACAGGCAAAGCCACCATCTCCAGAATAGCACAACTGTGTAAGGTAACAATACAGACACCTCTACGCCTTCACACCTTCAAAACATGCCTATAAATACATTTGTGTGGGTGAAACAATACATGATCCTTAAAGAGATTTTCACAATACACTATACAGTTGATTCATTCAGTGAAAATAAGTTAACACGTCCTCTACAGGGAACAAACTGAAATATTTTCTGCAAATGTTAGTGCACACTTTCTATTTATGTATACAGATTAACAAACTGGGGGGGGGGGGTACCAAAAGTTTTGCATAGACACCATTTTATGCTTTACTTTTCGCTCACGATGTTAAATTCAACAAATAAACATGAACTGTGCATTAAAATGTGCAAGTGTGTCTCTGTAGAAGACATGGAAGTTCACCATGGGTGCCCAAACTTTTGTGTCTTACTGTATGTGTCACAAGATTGTGTTTTTTTGAGGTTTGAGATCAAGCTGAAATGAACAAAATGCACTAGCAAAACAGTAGTGCCACATTTTAAAAAGGCTATGGAAAGGTTTTTATAATGGACTGACATCCAATCAGCACCTTGTTTCTATCCACAGTGATTGTTGTTATTGTTGTTTACAGAATGTCTATAAATCTGCCTTTTTATGTTACAGTTGTTCAGTATCCCCCTAGTATATATGTTACACTTCATATACTCAGAAAAGCACATTATGACATAATTAACATTTTCATATTGCCCACTCCTACATAAATGCGTATTGTATTTAATATTGTCTTCATATATATATATATATACACAGTCAAGCCACATTATTATGACTACCAGTTAACATCCACACTAACTGTCGTGTGCAGCACAGATGCCAGCTAGACAGGCTGGGAATGATTCAATAAGGTCCTTGTAGGTTGTCGCAGGTATCTGGAGCCATGCTGACTGTATACCACAGCAGCTGGATGGTGCATGGGGGAGGATCCATAGAGCGAACATAACAATTGAGGTGGTCCCACAGATGCTCAATTGGGTTCAACTCTGGGAATTAGGGGGCCAGGGTAGTACTTGGAAGACTTGGTCATGCTCTTCAAACCAATGTCGCACATTTCTAGCCATGTGACATGTCGCATTGTCTTGCTGGAAGATCCCATCCACCCCAGGGAAGACAGTCAGCATGTATGGGTGTATGTGATCTGCGAGGATGGATTCATACCCAAATCAGTTGAGAGGGCCTTCCACATGGATAAGTGGGCCCAGAGAATGCCACGAAAACATTCCCCAGACCATAACGCTGCCACCTCCAGCTTGTGGACAAGAAGTGGTCATAATAATGTGACTCGACTATGTCTATACAGTACTGTACAAATGTCAGAGACAACCCTTCATTTATTTCCAGCCATGTAAAAAAGTTATTTATCTTTCAAGAGATATTCCCAAGAGGGTTTGATACAAAACAATCCACTACACGTCCTTTCGGACCCTGATGTAGACGTTTTCCTAGGACCTTCCTCAAGAACAAATTTAAGAAAACATTTGTGTACTCATATGTATACTTGCAAATGATATGCTCTGTTAAATATATGTATTATGTTTTATTTCCCCTGATTCTCAAGAAAAGAATAGCTTGTACTTAGTGGCTGTTTTACTGAAAATTAAGTGGAAAATGAAGGGTAGTATCTGACTTTTGACAGTACAGAATGTTTATTAAATGTGTATATGTGTGTGCTTTACCCAGAATGACCAAGGAGGACACAGAAGTCTGGTGAACAAATGGACAACCTTTCTAAAGGCTAAACTGACCTGTTCAGTCCCGGGGCTTAATGGCATAGACACGCACTTTGATGAGCTCCGTAAGTATACAGGCTTAATTTTTACACTCTGTGCAGTGCAAAGACCCCTAAATGGTATAGGGGTATCAATGAGTTTCAACATTGGGCGAATATCAGCAGAAATTGTCCATATAGGTCCAAAAGAACCTGAAAGATTTAGTTTGCAATGCTTATGCCTTTCAGAGGATGTGTTCTTAATGACTGCCAAAGACCCCAAGAATCCAGTGATCTATGCTGTCTTCACTACCTCCAGGTAACAGTCAATGCATACGCAAGTGGTTAACACTCTTTCTTCAGTCTTTCTTCCCTTCCTTCTCTCCTTCTCTCTCAAACACCCCTCTAAGGCTTGCATGCGATTTGCAGGCTCATCTCCTCAGACACGTATCTCTCTCTCTCTCTCTCTCTCTCTCTCTCCTCTGTAATCCAGTTAGACTTAGACAACCTCAATGCACTCTGGATGGGAAATTCCTCTTCAGCTCACATTCAAACCCCCTCTTACCTGCTCTATCAGGAGCAGCTCAGTCAAGCTTATAGGAAATTAGATTAAACCTCCTAGGTCCTCTAGGCTGTACACGCCTTGAAACCCCTCCTCTTACTTTTTGAACATATAGAATATAAATATAATTACCTAACCGAAGGGCTGTCAAGATCATGACATTTTAGCTGATGACTAATTGACTACAATATAGGTGGCCATGTAAGTGGCCAAACTGGCTGATCAGTTGTCAGCTATCTTCACTTAGCTGACACTAGTTGTACTGTTGAATCAATAGTGTGGAATCAAATGTCTGCAGTTATAGTGTAAAACAAAGGTAAATGTTCTTCACGAGAGTAAAAATAAAAGCACACTTTTGGCCAGAATACATGCTAATTGGAACATTGGAAGTTAGGACTGTTTTCATCAGCCCCATCATGTCTCACTAAATGCATTTACTGCTTTCTTTTATTTACATTTATTAGCCTCAGTCCAGTCAACCCAATACATTTTTTATTTGTTGCACCATAATATGAACGTGAAATCTAATGACTGTGAAAAAGGATAGCAGTAACATTTATAATATTGTCAAATAACTGCTATTTGGCTATTATATAATAGCCCTAGCTAACTATGGATTTAATTGAGCAATAAACTAATTATAAATTAAAGCTGTCAGAACAAAACTTTGTATCTCTGTAAGGCGTAACTCTGTAGGAGATGCATGTTTTTAAGTTAACATAACAATTGAATGAGATTTCTTCCAAATAATTCTGGACCATTTGTATTGGTCCATTCGTTTCAGTATTTTGACACAATTTAAAGGGCAGCTGGAGTTTTCAAATCAGGCCAAGAAGTGTAAGAAAAAGAAAAAAAAACAACAACAAAAATGGACACAAGTTTTCGTCCCAACAAGACATACTGGTCAAAGTGAAAATAGATTAACACATCATATATTTTAATGCACAATGCTGAATTGAACATATTTTTAAAAATAATTAAATGTGACCTGTGCAAAAGTTATGGGATATTGTATATTCTATGCTTTATTTTTTTCCAAAAATGTCAACTCTGCAAATTATTACAACAAAAATGCCCTCTGTAAGTTTGTTAACTTCAATAATCAATATTTTGACCATAAGTATTCACACTTTTTTGTGTGACTGTACATATTTATGTAATGTAATGTCAATCCAAAGCGAAACAACAGTAACAACTCAAAGGTTTAAAGGGGGGATAAACAACCTCTGCTACCAGCCAGACTGTTTCTGTACCAGGCAGGGCAGCCAGAAGCGGGCAGACGTAGGCGTAGGGCGGAACAAAAGCAGACAAACGAGTTACATGGGGGGGGGCTTTTAAGATGATGGATGAGCACGCAGTGCTTTCACACACGCTGCCTCTGTGTGTGTGTAAGTGAGAGATGAGGAAGAGGACAAACACATCACGATTAATCACCGTCAAGCGGCGAGAAAAGCAGAACGTGGTGCGCGGCTCTCAGCCAGAGCCAGTTCAGCATTCTTGCCTGGCTGCATCTCTAATGTATGCAGAGAACACGGCCCCTCGAAAATTCAATTACCAGCTTTGAGGAATTAGACTGCTTTAATTGGTTTTCTAAGTGCTCCGTTCCAGAGATGAATAGGAGTGCATTCTGGGGACTGGCTTTTAATATTAGCACTTAATGAGCCTCGAAGGCTGCGGCGCTGGATCAATGTTTTATCTGAGTGTGGGTGGGCATAGGGATGCGGGTGGGTATGTGTGAAGCCCCTGACTGAGTGGAAGAGAATTAGTGTGTTCATGTGCCCCGTGGTTAATTGAATTTTTCACTAATTAACATTTTACAAATGCTCCGCCATCCGTCTTCCATGAACTGATTACTGATTATTCTCATAGATGCACACACACACACACACACACAAACTTGTATACATACACTCACATACATAAACTATGATCAAACATTCCCAGATTTTTACTTTCCTCTCTTTTTCCGCACAGTAATATCTTCCGTGGATCGGCTATCTGCATGTACAGCATGGCCGACATCAGGAGAGTGTTTCTCGGCCCTTATGCCCACAGAGATGGGCCCAATTATCAGTGGGTTCCTTTCCAAGGCAGAGTGCCCTACCCTCGCCCTGGCACAGTGAGTTTCTGCACATACTTTTAACGTAGTCTTAAAGAGCCAGAAGTTTCTCATTATAAGAAACCATAACACATTTTGGGCTAGAGGTTTTTATGAACTAGGGTGTGAACAAAATGAGTGTGACATTTTTGGCTCAATCCAAAACTGACTTATGAAGGTGGAACTCAAAGTAGGGGTAAAGGGTGCATTCATCAACAATGTCTGATGTTCAGTAAGCCTGTCATTAGTCCATATGTGTAATGTAAGCTGCATGGATGTACAAATATCCAAATAAGGATGTAGATGTGCCAGAGAACACATGTGGTAAGATTAAAATGACCTCCTGCAATGCCAACAGTTGCATTAAGTAACACAAGCATTTCAGTAATTAGCTTGCGTTGTTTGTGCTATCGGTTGTATTTTATGTCAAAGAAATGGACTACAGGAATTTGGGGCAGCTTTTAGAGGGCCGTACCCTTTGTTAGAATCAGATCACCACAAATCAGAACCAAATGTTTAACAAGTTGGCCTCACACTCTGGTTACAAGACTATCAAAAAAGGACTATCAAAAAAGACCTCAGCCTTTTAGCTAGCGCAGCACTATAGCAGCACTATAGCATATCTAGCATGTGCTACATTTAGACTGTGATATTAAACAGTGGCTCCTAATCTTGGTCGAGGAGTAGCCTGGGAGTAGGAGGCTACTCCTGGACCTGCTCTAACATACCTGACCCAATTATTCTGCTAATTAACACATCCTTCCTGAGGGTGTGTATAACCAGGGTTGGGAAGCACTTGTATAAAATAGTGATTGTTAGCTGTTAGTTGTTGTTAGTTACATGTCATATCATGTAATGTTATGTAATGTGATAATATTTATGCAGTCAAACAAAAGCTTAAAACATCATGGCTGCACTTCAGTATAGAGGTATGACTGTAAATGTCCTTGTATTGCCCTTATTAAGCCTTAGAAAGCCAATAGCTGCTAATTAACTGCTCATTAATACTTTTTAAAGCAATTACGGGTGTGAATGAAACACTTTCTAGGACACTTTGTTTGTGTATTATGTATCAGTCTCTTGCGCAACATCTCAGGTGTCTATTATTTTGTCCTTATAAGCCTAATCAAGCCAATAATTAGTGACTAACTTTTCAAGCCAATAGCTGATAATTAGTTGACTGTCCATTATTACTTTAGTAAGCAGCAAGTAGATTTCTCTGGAAGTACTTGATTGTTTTTATTGCTCAGTAAGCAGTAAGAAGCAGGCAGTTAATTAGCTATTGTCTTGATAGGGCTTAATAATAATAATGACAATATTGGATATTTAAAGTTCTGTGCAAAAGATTGACACATAATACACATAAAAACAAGTGCTTGATTTGCTTAATTTAGCTTGATAATTATTGCTTAATTTAGTTTGATAAAGCTAAATAAGAACGTTACAAAGGCATTCTAATGCCCCCCCTATACTG
Source organism: Pygocentrus nattereri (assembly GCF_015220715.1). NCBI lineage: Eukaryota > Metazoa > Chordata > Actinopteri > Characiformes > Serrasalmidae > Pygocentrus > Pygocentrus nattereri. Next base: position 47,144,683 of record NC_051211.1, read on the forward strand.
AAGTGTTACCAGAATGGCCAATTGGGGTAACCTCAACTTGTTCTCCATTTTCTTCTCAGTGCCCTAGTAAGACCTTTGGTGGCTTCGACTCCACCAAAGACCTCCCAGATGATGTGATCACGTTTGCACGTCTGCACCCAGCCATGTATAACCCAGTGCAGCCAGTAGGTGGCCGGCCCATCGTGGTGCGGACAGACGCTGAGTACCAGTTCACCCAGCTGGTGGTGGACAGAGTGGAGGCTGAGGACGGCCAGTATGATGTCATGTTCATTGGAACAGGCCAGTATCCCATAACCCTCTCAGTTTTATACATGTGCTCTAACAGTCGTGGGCTGTAGGTTAGGGATCCAGCCTTGTGACCGGAAGGTCGCCGGTTCGATCCCCTGAGGTGTCCTTGAGCAAGACACCTAACCCCCAACTGCTCCCCAGGTGCTGCGGATTGGGCTGCCCACCACTCTGTGCAAGTGTGCTCACTGCCCCCTAGTGTGTGTGCGTGCTCACTAGAGTGTATGTGGTGTTTCACTTCACAGATGGGTTAAATGCGGAGGTGAAATTTCCCCGTTGTGGGAATAAAAAGGGTCTCTTAATCTTAATCTTAACTCAAGGGTTCTCATCTCCAGTCCTGGGAACCCATTGTCCTGTATTTCAACCATTCTCTGCCCCAACACACCTAACCTGGCTTGTCAAGGGCCTGATTATTTGCTATTAAGCTGGTTTAGGTGTACTAGAGTAAGGGATACTTAAAGCTGTGCAGAGCTGTAGGTCCCAAGGGCTTGAGTTGAGAACCCCTGATCTAGCTAATCAAGGTCTCGAGGAGCAGGTGTGTTGGATTAGAATTTAAACTGTATAGTGCAAACTGGTTTAGACACCTTTGATCTGCTATACACATGCAAAGCAATCAAATGCAGATGCATTCTTATGTAAGAGCCAAGTCAGATCAAAGTATGAAGGTTAACAGAATCAGTTAAATGTGTTTTTGCTTTTCGTGGGCAGATCTGGGCACAGTGTTGAAGGTAGTGACCATTCCCAGGGAGAGCTGGCATGACCTCGAAGAGGTGGTGCTGGAGGAGATGACCGTCTTCAGGGTATATACTCAATACCGCTTGACCAACAGCAGTTACTGTAGCCAGAGACTTATTTAAGAATGTTTATTACAGCAAGTGAAAAATACCAATGAGTCAGAGCTTGTGTGTTTTCCCTGTAGGAGCCAACCCCCATCACTGCCATGGAACTCTCCACTAAACAAGTGAGTCTGCTGATGGCTGCCAGCCCATACTGCTCAGCGTGTTGCCATTAAATGTCAGTGAAGTGCTTGTGGGTCTGTTCTCACTGCTTTTGTGTTTGCCTGCCTCAACAGCAACAGCTGTACCTGGGTTCTGCTGTGGGAATATCACAGATGCCTCTGCATCGCTGTGAGGTGTACGGAAAAGCCTGCGCTGAATGCTGTTTGGCCAGAGATCCATACTGCGCCTGGGATGGAACAGAGTGCTCTAGATATTTCCCTACTGCTAAGAGGTCAGTCAGCTTTCACAGCAGGCAGACCCAGTTAGACTTTCCATTTAGCCAGTCATTACAAGATGTTTAACACACGTTTGGTCAGCTATTCCAGAAACAAAACTCATGCAAGTATTAAAATCCTGAAATACATCATTTTCCTAAGCACAGTTTCTATTTATTTGAGTTTAACAAGATGGGAAAAAACAAAACATGACAAAAAATATGCCACAACTTTTGCACAGGCCACAATTTATGTTTTATTGTGTTCCCAATATCTTAAATTCAGCAAATAAACAGTAAATGTGCATAATCTCTAGAGAATGTGTTTACTTTTCACTTGAAAACATCAAAACATAATTTGACCAGGAGTGCCCAAACTTTTGCATACACCTGTAATTGCATTCAATAATGTGTAACCTGATCATTCATAAAGTAACATCAATTGAACTGCAAGATACATTCAGAGCATTGTAGCAAGGCATGCTATTACAGACATCATCCATAGTATTGTGGCTATTGTAATAATAGTGCATTTAAATTATGAACACTTTAATTTGATACAGAGTCAGAATTAGTTTAGCTACATGCATTCATGCTGTTTTTAAACGCTGCTGCCACAATGATTAACACATTGATTTTATGTATGACTTATTGGGCAAGATAGCCAGTTGTCTCTTGCTTTCCTGTGAGATTTTTATTTGATTCATGTTATTTAAATAAGGATCAGATTTTTTAAACTACTTAAAATGTCAGGCTTATTACATACAAAGGCTTATTATTTGGTAACTACAGGGACTAGTTGAGCTATTCTTAGGTTATAGAGACATGTAATAAAACTTTGGATCCCTGGCCTTTTACAGGGTTAAGAACATTGGCTTAATGAACACCAAAGTATTATTCATATTGAGACTATAGCTAATAGAAAGTACTGGAAATGGGTTAGTGTGTTTTGTGTCTTAATTTAGCCCACACAATGAGAGCTTCAGGAAAAAAATTAAAGACACACAGTGCCATTGATGCAAAGCACCAGAAGTTACTGGAGTGCTAATATCAACCATTTGTGGAGAATCTTCAGCCTGCTAAACACGAGTGAGTGAGTTTGTTACAAGCCAGATCCAATAAGGTGCTTAACATCTACAAAAAGCTAATAAATTTTGAGAAAAAAAGTCCATTGCCCAATTTGGCTGTAAAAACTACAATCATAGTTGGCCCTGTTTGCAATTTATCATCCCCTTGTGTAGTGAGGACTTATAATCACTCTTTTAACTTAAGAAAACACCCAAGACTATGCATTTGTATTGTGTTGGACAGATATTATCATTTGCATACCTGTGTCAGGTACATTTGTGGCTTTGCGCTGCCAGTCATGCATATTTTTGCCAACAAGCTAAACAGATTGCATTTGATTTGCATACTGTGTATGTATCAAGTGGTCTGTGTGCAGTATTCTTTCTGCAGTAGAGTTCCATGTTATGGAACTAGCTTTGGAATTTCAGCTTTCAGCATTCTGACCACCACACCACCACATGTCGCTCCACAAGTGCTCAGAAGCCAAGCAGTACAAACTCTACCCTTAAAAACACACATTCTGCCCTTCATCCCATACCACACTCACACACACCACCCTCAGTGTGCTTCTGCTTCCTTTAAATATATTATACCACCTACATCGCTTAGACCACAGCATAGGAGATTCACACACTTCAGTAAAGCCAATGGAGTCTCTCAAACACAAAGATACTGAACTCCACACCACACACAGTTAACAAATCCCACCCTCCAGTAAAGTGTATGGACACACACATACTCCCTGCAGTGGTGGTATTTGGGTGGGTGGATATGACAATATAATAATGTCATCATGGCAAATTGTGTCATGATAAGCTGCATATCAACTGCATATCTGAGGTTTTGCTCTATCATGTGGAAATTATTTGAATTCCGACATTGCTGGGAATCTAAGATAGCATACACTGCAAAAATGAAGTGAAAATATGTTACCATGTCCTCTAAAGGAAACAAACTTCAAAAGGGCATTGTCCACACATTTTAGTACACAATTTATATTTATTTAAATAAAATAAACATAAAATGTATAAAATAACTTTTGCACAGGTCACATTTTACATTTTTCTCCTAATATTTTCACTTAGAAAATCTTTTTTTTTTTTTTGACTAGGGGTTCCCAAACAACTGTAGTATGTAAATACTGGTAAAGTTTTAAAACATACAGCTCACTTCATAGTTATATGAAAACTATGTGATGTCACAGAAAACATCCCAACTCTGTATATCCAACTATTCAGACTGCTGCAGCTCCATCCATTCACACTGAAGTTATAAGAAGTGGTTCAGTCTTCACTGGTTTTCAAAAAAAGTACATTGAAAGGAGGCCAATCAGAGCAGAGCTCATTTACATACATCAGTCTTAAAGACAAAATAAAAACAGTTGGTTAAAAGAGATAAAGAGAGGTTGGAAATGGTCCTGTGAAAAATCATTTTGGTTGGTTTTGGTACATAAAACCGCGAAAAAATTGAAAATGGGATTAAAGGAGAAAAGTCTAAAAATTTGGATATGGGTTTTTTTCTCATTATGACACTGTTGTGAAAATGTTATGTTAGTAATCAACCTATTTGGAATTTAACCTATTACTTGACATTGACAGTTTTTAAATTTGTTTTAAGTCATTTTATCTAGAGATATCTTATTCCATTACTTCCAGATTTTTTCTTGAAATCTGCCAATGAAATCTACTACCTTTACTACATAATATCACCTAAAACAGGTAAAAAACCTCTAGAAATAGATCAATTAAATAACATTCTTACATCATTCTCATAATGAAAAATATGCATATTGACTAGATTTAATGTTTACAGTTGCCAGTACCTCTTGCCATGCATTTGGACATTCTAAGCTGTAGGTGTGCATTACTTGAAATGCTGTACACTCTGAAAAAAGATGGTTCTTCAAGGGTTCTTTAGTGAAAATATAGGTTCTGTATAGAACCATGAACATTCCAAGAACAATTTGCATGCCAAATGGTTCTTTGCATGGTGAAATGGTTCTTCAGATGATGTGTCAAGCTTGTAACAATAGAAGAAGAATGGCTTCTAGTTTTGATAGATTTTTAAATCCACTGCTTCATCCAAGTTTCATGATATTACAGTCTAGCCATGTTTCCCACTCCTATTGGGTGCCATATGCAGCCACAGTCTCAAACCTCCCATTTCCCCTTTGGCCAGAAGTGGGCACGCCTGCATGGTCAGCACTGCTAGGGCACTCCACTCTTCTCCAAATATTTTCACTCCAGCAGCAATGAGAAACAGACTTTTGACCGCATCTCACACATGCGGCCTGATCGCAGAGACAAGGAGTGTGTTTGAGAGCAAGGCTGAATTACAGGGCAAGAGATATACAAACAGAGATGGGAGTGAGAGACAGAGAGATATATTAAGAGAGATATATTAAGCTCTGGAGATCTTGCGAGGGCGCGGTGACAGAAACCGAAGGTGTTTTTAAGCTCTTGCTCATATCTCTCTCTCTTCCCCTGCAGAGTCAGTCTGATCTCCAGATTTTCCCTCTAAACTCCCCTCCACCTTCACATTCCCTCTCACTCTTTATTATCTGCTATAACAAAACAGTCTCGACTCCGGCAAGGCCTGAAGTTTGGATTTTCCATTTAGTGCAGGAAATCCTCTGTGCCTTTTTATGTATTTCTAAAATATAAACGGATACAAGTCTTGGCCGGGCCCCAGTGCCTGGCCCTTGGCAGTGGCATAGAGGTAGAGGCACTGCTTTTGCATAAAACAAAGCTGCCATAAAAGCCCTGGATTCAGCTTGGACCAGAGACATACTGAAAGAGGCTTTCAGGACTGCAGGCCGCACAGTCCCCCCATTTTCAGTGGACATCAGAAGGTGCTGCAGTGTGGAGTTCCATAACGCATCTATGGAAGGCCTCCCAGCCATGAGTCATTTTGCTGTGAGCACCAACTGGTGCTCCAGCATTTGTTGTGCGTGCCAGCTTCTTTTTCCCCTCTCGCTGAAAGCCAAGGCTACTTCGCTAAAGTACAGTTCCTTGAATGGAGCAACAGTGCCCTCTAGTGGTGTGCAGCAGTTCTTGCATGAAACACATGGTGCCTTAAACTGGATCTGTATGCATCAGTGCATAAAAGCATAGTACAGCTTTTATTTTTAAGTAGAAATGTAAAATGGATTTTCAGTGATATGTCTTGTTATTTTTCTGCAGGAGAACAAGACGGCAAGACATCAGAAATGGAGACCCTCTCTCACAGTGCTCTGATCTGCATCATAATGGTAACCAGAAACACATACATCAGATTAGAGCTGCACACAGTTTGTCATTTATTAAAGAGCATTGCAGTATTGGCTTTGGCAAAGCTGATATTTCAAAAGGCTGCAAGTTGAAAATAAGCCTTTTAACCAATCACCAGCCCCAGGGCCAGAACAGCTTAGTCAGAGAGGCTATTTGTCATAAAAGGCTGAGCAAAGCAAAAATGACCCATATGGAAAAAAATACATAGTACATACAAAGTACACCTCCCTGTATCTCCACCCTTTGTCTGTTTTATCAGCTCCACTTACCATATGCATGCAGTTCTACAGTTACAGACTGTAGTTCATCTGTTTCTCTGCATGCTTTGTTGTCCTTTCATTCTGTTCTACAATGGTCAGGACCACTTAGGACTACCACAGAGCAGGCATTTTTTGGGTGGTGGATCATTCTCACCACTGCAGTGACACTGATGTGGTGGTGGTGTGTTAGTTTGTGTTGTGCTGGTATGAGTGCATCAGACACAGCAGTGCTGAGCTTTTAAAAACCTCAGTGCCAGAGTGTAGAAACAATACTTAATGAAGTGGCTTATCGGTGTATGTGCCAACATATTGATGTTGTTGGAACAAAACCTCCATTTTTGTCTTTTTCCCGTTTTTGACATAATTTGAAAATGCTTGTTGCTCTTTACATTGTACATGCATTTCATGATGAAAATAAAATGATGAGAGTAAAAGAAATGACCCAAAATGACTTGGAAAAAAATCTGGTTCCATTGACTTGCATTAAAAATCAAGAAGGCTTTTTCCTTCTCTTGTAAAGTTACCATTTTAGAGATACGAGGTTTTGTTCTGGCAACAGGCAACAGCAATATACTGCACATACTGAAATACATGAACATGTATACAAAATATATACGATAGTTCTTTTTTTTCATATATATATATATATATATATATATATATATATATATAATATATATAAGGAAATACATTACAAACCTGACACATATTTTGACAAATATATGAAATATGATTCCTTTGCTATGATGATGCAGAGAGTGTTCCGATTTTGACTGACCACAATAAAGAATAGGACAGAAAACAAATCAAATGCTTATATCTTAAAGCATCAGGACTAAGTATTAAACTTAATTGCAACAATGTTGAGCTACATTTTTAGTTATTTGATAATTATATAAAATACACATAAGACTGCATACCATAAGCTTATTTTTGCTATGCTTTCTGTATAGTTTAAGCCAAAGTTTCTTAATCCTGCTCTTGACCACCCCAACACTGCACAGTTTCAACTGTTCCCTGCCCAACACACCTGATCTAGCTCATGAAGTGCTCCATCATTAGTTAATGAGCTGGATCAGGTGTGTTGAGTCAAATAATAGTTCAAACTGTGAAGTGCTGTGCATCTCCAGGAGGAGAATTTAAGCCATTTGTTTCCTCACACTTCTCAGGCAGGGGGTTTTGTGTCATCTGAGGTTTGGCTAAATGCCACTCATACATGAGTGTTTTTGCTTGTGTGTGTGTTATAGATGATCTGGAGGGCTACAGCAGTGTGGATGAGAGGAGTGTGTATGGAGTGGAGAACAGCAGTATGTTCCTGGAATGTAGCTCAAAGTCTCAAAGAGCTCTCATCTACTGGCAGATCCAGAGACCCAACGATGACCGCAAGCATGAGGTAACACTCGCACAATTGTTAGTTGAATGGATTTCCACACAACCCCGTCTAACTAGTGAAATCAGTTACTTTAAAGTACACCTTCTGCTGACACAGGTGGTCAATTGGACCCACACAGCTTACATAATCTACACAAAAGGCATTGCTGGTAGAATTGGACACTCTGGAGTGGCTGAACATGAGCCCAAGATCATCATACTCAATACCATGCATCAGCTTACAGGCATAAGGACCCCCAGTATTGGGCTGTGGTGCGGTGGAACTGTGTTCTTTGGAGCAATGGAGCTCCATCCAATACCTTTGGGATGAGCTAGAGTGATCCAGAACTAATCATGCACTATTAGTACCTGACCTCACTAATGCTCAATCAAATCCTCATAGCAATGGTTTAACAGGTAGTGTATATCCTTCCCAAAAGAGTAGAGACTGTTAGTCCAGCAAAGGGGGTACACATCCCCTATTAATACCCTTGATTTCAGAAGAACTGTTGGATGAGCAGGTGTCTTCAGACTTTTGGACATATGATGTACATCATAACTGTCCTGTCAAAAACTGATTTGTTCTAATTTTTATTATTTTATATTGTGTGATTTCTTGATGACTCGACCAATAGGAATGGTCCAAATTACTTGCAGTGAAATTTGATTTTGTTGAGCATTTGATTAACTTAATAATGAAACATGATATAGGGGATTTTGTCATGATCCCATTGGTTTTGAAAGCATAGGTTAAGTGTATATTAGATGAAGTGAAAGCTTCCTTACTAGTCTTATTCACGTTCTTCTTATACACAGATCTAAATTTATAAATAAACCAAATGGGGAAACTGAAATTTTTTTTCTGCATAATTCAGTATTTGAGAAGTCATTCAAAGTGGTTTAATATGAAATGGATCAGTGTAGAGATACTTACCCACTCAGATTTTTCACAGTGGTGGTGACAGGACCCAAGGGCCACAATATCGACAACACAAATGGTTTTTTACTATTTAAAACTACCTCTAAAGCTACATGTGACTTATTTTATGTGTAACGTTGATGATGGAAAATAATGGTAAATTTAATAAAAATCAGTTTCTTTGGGTAATATTTGGGTGCTGGGTGCTACGAAACACCCTGCATGCACCACTCCACTATGAATTTCTAAAAAAACATTTTGTGTAATCGTTTTCTTTAAGGAAGCTTCAAAAGGTATTAAATGCTCCAGACATCTGGTTCCTATCACGACCACAACTCTGACTCAATCCTGCCTCTGTGAACTGAATTTCACAGCAAACTTTTTTTTTCTGGTGTTTTTCTGGTGGTTTTGTTTACATCTTAAAGATGCAATTATGCAGATATTAGAAGATGAGGAATTTTAATGAGAATGATATGAGCTGATAAGAGAATCTAGTGAGAGATACAGACCCACTCACAGCTGTGTTGCTCTTACGGATAGTGATCTGAAACAGATAGTGCTCGAGTAACCTCTAACCCTCAAACAGACGTGATGATGATCTAATAACTCTCCAGTTACAGTCTGCCTATTGTAGAAGAAACCCTCTCTGTGCACTTTCAAATGCCCTTTCACCCCATGCATGACCCCAAACTCCCACACTCTACCCACTCCAGCCTGCAGAAACACACATTTTTGGACTACACCGACAGTTTTAATATGACTATTTTCTAATAACATTATATAATATCACTTGTAGTACAAACTCAATCAACCACTTCCAAATCAGTAGAAGAACCGGTGAATAGAACCAGTACAGCTGGTACTGGAGCTGGTATCTGTGGGTCATTTAAAGATGGAATAGCATTACATAAAAAGCTAAGGGCTCAAATGGCATTGAAAAGCTGAAATAATCTCCTCACTGTAGCCTGGATCCCACAGAATCCCCACTGGAGCCCTTTGTGCAGTGTGTGGGGAAAGTGACTTGCAAGTAGGCAAAATGGTTATTCCACAAAACAGTTATGAAAAGAGAATAGAAGATGCATATCATGCATTTTTGTGGTAACAGCAAGACGGTAGATACAGCAGAGACAACTACAGCCATTGTGATGACCATGTGCCTCTGCCCACTTGTAAAACCTGGACTTGGTGGGTTCCTCACCAATCACGACCGCCTGCAATGCGTTGTAAATGTAGCCTTGTTTTCTTTGAGTAACAGCATTAGAGATAAATGTGATGACAAAATGTTTATTTCAAAATGGTTTGCTTGCATTTATTTTGATGGGCAAAGGACATGATCTACTAGCATCACAAATTTGTGGATTTGTTTTCTGTCACCAGCTAGCATTTAAAGCAGGAAGACAAATGAATAGGAATATATTTCACCCTTCAGTTCCCATTAATCATCACTAGAGCTGTTTGATTCCAGAAATTCTTGAGTTGACTTTGATTCAGATTCCAAGGGAATGGAGCTAATTCCAAGAGTGAGCTTCACACAATATTTTTTTTTGTCAGTTCTCAATTCCAAAAGTCAAGATATAGAGAAGGAGATCCAGCAGAAAAAAAGTTAACAATATAACATTATGATTTACATCATGACAAGGGGTGTCCACATTTTAACTTCATGTACTACCACCATTCCACTGGGATACAAAATGTGAGTTTAATAATAAGTTCTTAGCAAAGTACGTTTGCAAACTTTTCCACTTCATCCACCATGTATATCAAACTAAAGCAATGGAACTCCCGGGTGATGAACAGGTGAACATGTCATTGTGGAATTACCTTCACTTAGAAGGATACATGCAATGCTGCCTTCAGATTTGGTCAAAATAAGGCTCTGTAGTACGCAGCTGACTTATACTGCCTTTCGAATGGGACAAGCTTTGTCTCAGGGGTGTGTAAACACTGCCTTAAAATGCTGCCTCCCGATTAGACCGCACCACATGTTTCCATTATTTTTAATGTGATTGCATTATGAATATATACCTTTCTCTCTCTCTGCCTCTCAGATCAAGCTGGATGAGAGGGTGAGTCACACTGAGCGAGGCTTGCTGATCCGCAGCCTGACCCAGGCTGACACTGGAGTGTACCACTGCCATGCAGTAGAGCATGGCTTCATCCAGCCACTGCTGCGTCTCACCCTGCAGGTCATCCCGTCCCAGCGGATCGGAGAACTGCTGCTGCGCACGGGCACTGCCGAACGTGAGCCCATCCCCAAACACAAGCTGTGGTATCGTGACTTCCTGAGCCTGCTGGAGCATCCGGACCTGCACAGTGTGGATGAGTTCTGTGAGCAAGTCTGGAAGAAAGAGCGCAAGCAACGCGGCAAGAAAGCTCCCAGGGCTGGGCCAGGCCTTGCGCAGGCTCAGAAAGCTGTTCAGCCTGTCAGCCAGGGCTTGCAGACTTTGGGACAGAATCAGAACGACCAGAGAGCATCAAGTGGCCCAAAAGCAACAAACGTTCCTAGAGGCCAAAATCTGCCCAAGATGGCTGGGACACAGAGAAGCCAACTACAGGGCACCACAAGCACAGAGAGCCAGAGCCCCAGACCCAGCCCCATCAGCCCGAAAGCTCAGAGCACTCAAGTAACTCAAAGTCAGGGGAAGAGAGGCAGCCCACCAGCCCGAAGAACACCTCCCAACACAGCCAAGTGGAAACAGGTCCAAGAGAACAAGAGGGGACGCAACCGCCGCACCCACGAGCAACAGAGACCACCACGCAGCGTGTGAAGTTGCAGATCGGAAACATATACATACATCAGATCCACCCATTTGCACTCCTAAACATACAGACATACAACAATCGTCATACATGTGTACATTGCAAAGATTCAAACAAAAGCACAAAAAAACTGAAAAAAAAACTGTAAACTTAGAAGTTTTGAACTTCATGTTACTGATTTACCAGTGGAAGCACAATTACAGTGAAAAAGAACATTTTGCAGTAGTGTGTATTCAAGTAGACTGATACACTATCCTGTACATAACGTTCTGACGCTAAAGGGCATGTGTGCGTGGTATCCCATGGGACACTTCCATCTTGGAGTTAGAGAGGAATCACCATTTCCAAGACTGCTTCCACCACCCAAGCTGTTTGGAGAACGCTGGGAAGCTTCCATGGAAACGGATGTGTTTTATTTAGGAATAAAAGAAAAATATTTGTTCATCCTTCTTGGAGGACTGTGTCATTCAATGACATAATGCCTTGGTTCTAGATCAGACAGCACTCGTTAATATGGACTGAAAGATGTCTGGTCACTCTGATTCATAAGAACTGTATTATAGGAGTATTATAGTGGCCACTGTATGGAGAATAACTGAGTTAACCACGGATACAAGACTGAGGCATGCGTAAACGACAGCCCGTCTGACCTCTGATCCTTGTAGCCATTTCAACTTAAACGTTAGCCTAATTAGTTGCTGTGTATTCATAATTACCAAGTGATCCAAATGGACAAGGACCATTTCTCCAAAGGACAGAATTCAAATATGTCGTGCATGTCGTTTAATTGAATACATAAGCTTTCTCAAGTCAGTGGCATAGCTAAACTATTAAAAAATCAAGTTTCAAACTACAGGGGGTTGTTCATGATAGATCTGCAGAATTCTGGTTTCATTCGAAATAAATGATAACGTGTCATGCTAACTGCTGCATCTTCTGAAAGACGCTGTGTTCGGTTATTGCCATAACCTTCACTGTTTTAATTTTAACTTATTTTTATGCTCTTTTGCCTCATACAAATGTCCTCTTACAGTCTATGTTGTAGATTAGGCTGAAATATAGAGTGTAAATATATACAGCCAGACACCACTTGACTATTTATTGCCGATTTTTTTTAAAGGGTTACAGTTATTTTTGATATTATTATGATATTATGATGTTTTGAGTTCAAATGTAAACAAAAGTGACTGAGTGTGGTGATGCGCATAGATGGACCAATATTTTTGCCTTTTTTTAGCATTTTACATATGTTTGTGTGTTGCAGATCAACCGACACTCTTATTAACCCAAAATGGTGCAAGAATTTAGTCGAATCTTTAAATATCTCTCAATACCCCCCCCCACCCCCCCTTGAGAAATAAATCTCTGTCTCTCTCTTTCCTTTATTACTTCTCTGTAAAGCCCCCAAGTAAATCTGTCTGTATGTCATTGCCTTGTCTCTGTATCACACACTCATCAAATTGGAAAAAATATGGTATGAATATTGGATAAATAGCAGAGAAATTTGGTATGAATAACCTGTGAAGTTACTGAACGCCCACACCATTAGCTGTGAATCTCCTGTAAGAATGTGTAGGGTGAAAGTCTCACTGAGAGCCAATGAGTACAAACTGCATGTGCATTCTTAGTGCATCTTCTTTAGTGTCAGTGTTTTGTGTGAGGTCACTTCCTTGCCCCGAGCAAAAGAGATGTGAATATTTTTTATTTGGTTTTACTTATACGAAGATAAATATGTCTGACCCTTTTTGCGTATTATAAAACTGTAATCTTTTGTACAAATATCCCCATCCCACCCTCCTCAAATGTATGATGTTTCAATGCAATACAAAGCTATGTCCACCAGATGGCACTCCCCAAATCTCTTGCTTCAGACTTGTTTCGTCTTGGGCTGGAGAGGGGATATGAGGGAGTTGGGAGCTCTTATAACTGTCGATGGGTGTTTCTGGCATGCATTCGGTTGTCTAAATAAATATTTCCTCTATCATTTTAGGGTGGTCTTTTATATCGCATGCCCTTGGGTGTCCTGAGGAACTTATAAAGCACTGAAGTTGCAGCTCTCTGCATGTAGCTCTGTGTGTTCAATACTTATAATGATGTCAGTGATTCTTTCTAGCTTTTGCCAGATGAAGCCACTAAAGAAGTCTTTTCGATCTCACATCCTCCATATGTAAGCCCCTCCGGCCAAAGACATGCACATCCACCGTAACACAAAGTCACAGCATTATGACCATTATGATCCAGAAAGTATTATTGTGGATGCAAGAATTTGTTCTACACAAGCAGGTACACAACTGCTTCCACAGATAGGTATACACTATATGGACAAAAGTTTTGGGATGCCTAAACATTACACCCAAAGGAGCTTCATTGACATCCCATTCTAAACCCATAGGCATTAATATGCAGTTGGTCCCTCCTTTGCAGCTATTACAGCTTCCACTCTTCTAGGAAGCCTTCTACAAGACTTTGAAGTGTGTCTGTGGGAATTTCTACTCATGCATCCAGAAGAGCATTTGTGAGGTCAGGCATTGATGTTGGACGAGAGGGCCTGGCTCGTAATCTCCATTCTAGTTCATCCCAAAGGTGTTTGAGCGGCTTGAGGTCAGGGCTCTGTGCTGTGTGGGCCAGTCAAGTTCTTCCACACCAAACTCACCCAGCCATGCCTTTATGGACCTTGGTTTGTGCACTGGAGCTGGAACAGGAAAGGGTCTTCCCCAATCTGTTCCCACAATGTTGGAAGTATGCAGTTTCTAAAATGTCTCGTTCTGCTTAAGCATTAAGATTTCCCTTCACTGGGACTCAGAGGATTAAACCAACCCCTGAGAAACAAACCCAATAGCATCATCAGCCAGTTTTGGTCTGAATACTATTGGATAGCCTGTTGGCAAACTGCTAAGCTGGTCAGCTGAGAACTAGTTGAACAGAATGTGTTTAGTATGATTCAGATATTTTGTTACAGATACAAGCAATTTGTGACCACAAACATAAGTTGCATGCATTCAGTGTTCTCTACTGCTGCTCTAGGACGAATGCTCAGTCAAAATCCTAATAAGAATCACAAGATAATGCACAATTTATTTGTCTTTTCGAACCTGCATATCCATATCTTCTACAGCTACACCCAACCTGATGAAATGGATCAGCCTACCTTAGATTCCATTAGTCAGATAATAAGACAAGAATATTTACTCATGAAATAATTGCCACAACCCATAAATTGGGTCTTGTTGCTAGAAAAAGCAGTGCATCTCAACATTTCTGTTATCTGCATTTTGAAAGGGGGCATTTTTCAATAAATCCACAGAAGTGCAAATTAACAATATGCTATCTAAATGGCTTCAATTCTCTGTGCATGCAGTGACAGCACCAGCTCCCTAGGTATCTAATATGAATACACATCATTCACCATCGAGAAACTTTGCAATGTCAACACTGACTGAAATTGTGAAATTAGCTACATGTGCAGCTACTTGGATCAAAAGTTGCAACCACATTTGCAGCAAGTGACAAGAGCACTATAGCACAGCTGACATTAAGGGAAAATATATACATTTTTAAGAAGATACAAATTACAGCAGAATCTAATTCACTTCCGTGTCATGCAAAACCAAGTGTACTCGTCATCAGTTTTCAAGCCTTCTGAGTAAGAAAAGTAAAAAGAGGCAAATAAAGTATGTAGAAAAACAGATAGACTGGATATAATGGAGCTGAAAAAATGACAAAGAGCATATAAACAAGGAGGTTTTAATGTTATAGCTGATTGGTATTCATAAATATTGGCTTACACTTTGCATGTTACAGGGGGTGGCTGTTTAGTTTTGTTATTTTTCTTGCTCTACCTTGACCACATGAAAAAAATATATATATAAATAATAAAATATTGTTAGCCAGTTAGCTTCCCAGTGCTTTTTTTGCACCTGGTCCTCAGAGGACACCTGCCCCCTGCTGGTCAAAATATGATCTTTTTCTTTCATACAATAGTGGAAAAATTGTGTTGGAGAAAAAAACTTTTTGGTGGCTGAAATTGCACAAGTTGTGCTAGAAATATTTTCTGGCTCTTTTTGATATTGAATACAAACAGAAAAAAGGTTAATAAAGTGGAACTTAGACTTACGCAGGGCTTTCATACACTGATGCTCAAGTCAAAGACAGAGTAAAAGTACTTGGCAGGAAATGTGACACATATTTGGAATCCTTAGTGCAAAATATCTCTACAAATATTGGTGAATAATCATTGTTGTGAATGAAATTTAAGAATGTAATAGTGCATGGTAATTACTACCATGACCGTTTGTAATCACCAACTGTTGCAGTTCCTTTGCTTTACCACTAGATGGTAGACAGTTTCTAAAGATACTACAAAAAAATACTCAGTTTCTTTTTCTGTGTTTTTTTTTTTTAGATGTAGGTCCAGCACAGGCCTGAGCCTGAATCAATCTATATACAAACTAATGCTGGAAGTGGTAAGGGGAATTAAACTGCCCTGAGTCAACCCGAATATCCCTCTTCCTCACTGTATTAAAGAGTAAAAAGCCTGCAGAATGTAAAGTGTCACTCAGAGACTCTGTCATGTGTACACTCATGCATTTAGCTGTGGCTGTGTGTGTTTGTCAACTCACGACTCAAAGGCCTTGTTGGTCTCTCTCTGAGTCACACACTGCAGCCCTGAGGATTCTGGGTAAAAAAGGAGATTCAGGTCAGCCTGAAGACAAGTGAGTCCCCCTTGCTCTCCCTCACTATCTCTCTCTACCCTCTCTCTCTCGCTCTTCCGCTTTCCAGCTACAACATCCACAAATGGATTATTATTGCTGACCATGCTGGAGGTGGTTTTGCTGACTGTGATTATTTTAACACTGTCCGCTGCCCAAATAATACACTTTGCATTATTTTGAGAGCACACACACACACACACACACACACACACACACACACACACACACACACCTAATCGCCTCCCTGATTACACAAGATGTCAGTTAAACACCCCATAATTACAATCTCCAGGTGGAGAAGGGCCAGGTAACCATGGTAACACTGTGTCCCATAGGGATGTGCCCTGATTGCCCGATGACAGTCAGTAGTCAGGAGAGCAGCCGTGTTGTGAGTTTAACATTAAGATTTTTACATCTGTGTAACTTTGCCTGCAGAGGTTCAGTAAATGTGTGTGAACGTGTCCACATACACATATTGTGTGTGTGTGTGTGTGTGTGTGTGTGTGTGTGTGTGTGTGTGTGTGTGTGTGTGTGTGTGTGTGTTTGGCACAGAGTATGACTCAGTGATGAGCAGATCCAGTCTGTTGCCCCTCCCCCTCTTAATGTGAAGCTCATTATAGTGACTGAGACGACTTCACTGCTGCTCTACATCTGATGGATGCCCCCCTCTTCCACTGCACTAGGCCATACTCTCACTTTCTTTACACTCCTCCCTCCTTCATTTACAGGGACATCACAGCTGGGGGAATAATGGCACCAGAGGTAGTCTTTGCATCAGACAAAGGTAAACAGCCACACAGTGCCCTATAAAAAAACAGGCTAGATATGCTGTATGTGTTAATGTTTAATAACCAACGACGAAGTATCTATACATGTTAAACCAGCCATTAGGGGTGTACTTTGTGTATTTCTGGTGCCGGTCCCAAGCCCAGATAAATGGTGAGGTTTGCGTCAGGAAGGGCATCCGGCGTAAAACTTGTGCCAAAACTATCATGCGGATCACAAATATAATTTCCATACCGGATCGGTCGAGGCCCGGGTTAACAACGACCGCCTCCGGTGCTGTTGACCAGCAGGGTGCCGGTGGAAATTGGACTACTGTAGGTCGAAGACCATCAAAGAGGAGAGGAGGAAGGCGGGTTAGAAGGCAGTGAGAGAGAAGGAAAGGCAGGAGTGTGGAGGTTAGAGTAGGGACTCTGAACATAGGGACAATGACTGGTAAAGGTAGAGAGCTTGCAGACATGATGGAGAGAAGGAAGGTAGATATTCTGTGTGTCCAGGAGACCAGATGGAAAGGAAGCAAGGCCAGGAACATTGGAGGTGGATGGCAAATTGTTCTATCATGGTGTAGAGAGGAAGAGAAATGGAGTAGGGATAATCCTAAAGGAACAGCTTGGGAAAAGTGTTCTGGATGTAAAGAGAGTGTCAGACAGGATCATGAGCCTGAAGTTGGAGGTTGATGGTAAAATTTTGAATGTGGTGTGTTCATATGCACCTGTGGTACTGTATGAGGAATTCAGGTGTAGGTGAAAAGTATGTTAGGGTGGTGCAGGACATGTATGAGAATAGTGAGACAGTGGTGAGGTGTGCAGTTGGAGTGACAAATGGTTTCAAGGTGAAGGTTGGGTTACATCAGGGATCAGCTTTGAGCCCCTTCTTGTTTGCAATGGTGATGAAAGGTTGACAGATGAGGTCAGGCAGGAGGCTTCACGGACCATGATGTTTGCAGATGACATTGTAATCTGTGGTGAGAGTAGAGAGCAGGTGGAAGAGAATCTGGAGAGGTGGAGGTTTGCACTGGAGAGGAGAGGAATGAAGGTCAGTAGAGACAAGACGGAATACATGTGTGTGAATGACAGGAAGGCAGGTGGAAAGGTGAAGATGCAAGGAGTAGAGGTCGTAAAGGTGGATGACTTCAAAAATCTTGGGTCAACCATCCAGAGCAATGGACAGTGTAGAAAAGATGTGAAGAAGACGGTGCAGGCAGGATGGAGTGGGTGGAGAAGGGTGTCAGGGCTGATGTGTGACAGAAGGATAGCAGCAGGAGTGAAAGGCAAGGTTTACAAGACAGTAGTGTGTCCTGCTATGATGTATGGTTTGGAGACTGTGGCTCTGTCTAAAAGACAGGAGGCTGAGCTGGAGGTGGCAGAGATGAAGATGCTGAGATTTTCGTTGGGAGTGACAAGGATGGACAAGATTAGAAATGAGCAGATCAGAGGGACAGTGAAGGTGGAGCAGTTTGGAGATAAAGCCAGAGAGGCCAGGTTGAGATGGTTTGGACATGTGTTGAGGAGGAATAGTGGATATATTGGTCAAAGATTGTTGGAGATGGAGCTGCCGGGTAGAAGGAGAAGAGGTAGACCTCAGAGAAGGTTTATGGATGTAGTGAAGGTGGACATGGAGATGGTTGGTGTAAAAGTAGAGGAGGCAGTGGATAGGGCAAGATGGAGGCAGATGATCCGCTGTGGCGACCCCTAAAGGGAGCAGCCGAAAGAAGAAGAAGAAGAAGTAACTATACATGTTGAAAATAGCAGCTATTTAAGGCTATAGTGAATATTTTCAGTAATTTCAAGGCAAACTCTCCCTCCCCCTTGCCAGAGTTGTAATGGACTATTCCATGTTACGTGATGACACAACTGTCTAAAGATAGACTGCCAAGGTCATTTTTTTAGTATGATTTCATTTGAAAATGTATTGTGTAAATTGTTCAAAAGTATATTATTCAAGCTACATTGTAACTTATCAATCAATACTTTGGGCCCAACTGAAAAGCCAAGAAGAAATCTTTCATCTAACACATCATGTTTTGCTTTATTACAGCTGCTAAAAGGAATAAAGCAAAATATTTGGACTGTCTGGGGAGTCCTGAAAACTGGTTTAGAAACCACTAGTTTAAGCATTTAGTCTAAAATTCTAGGGCCCAATCCTATTTCTTATTTTTACCCCTGTCCCTTGTTTCCGAGTATCACCTTGACCCTTGGAACTGAGTTACAAGGGGTAGTGGTTGAAATCTTATGAAAAGGGACATTACTTCATTAACAGGCTACTAGCACTGCTCTGTCTGCAGAGCCAGTCTGCAGTGATAGCAGAGGGTAAAGTTCAGCAACCTCACTCCTGGTCTTTTGGGCATCATATGCCTTTAAATAGGAGAATGTGACAATTATTAATTATCACCCACCTCCAATTCTTTGGTGATATATTGCTGAAATCAACTTTTGCCAGCTTCTTGTTCAAATTTTCCCATTCCACCTTAAATGGAGCAGCAGTTACATTCTGGCGTTTCAGGAATCAGTACTGCTGGACTATTTAAGGGGGAACAGGAAATTAAACTAGCTAGATATTGAGATGTTAGCATAGTACTATTGCTTTTTTGTGCTTCTTATGAAGAAAAGGACCATAATACATTGAAACAACATGAAACTAAGACAATACAAAGGTTACTGTACATTTTTTTAACAGAGAAAATATTTAAATTTGCGAGTTTCTTTGTTTGTGCAGTCATCTTTTTCTTTTTTTTCTTTTTTTTTTTTTGGTCATACCACTGTTTGGAGTGTATCTCTTAAAAACCTTTTGTTTGGAGGGCCATGTAGCCCCAGCACTATCACTATCTCAACAAAAATCAGGACACCCTAACCCTAAACGTGAATGCACAAAACAAAAGGCTAAGGGCCAAGGGGTCAGGGCAAGAGGTGAAATGGGATTGGGCCTAATTTTATGCTCAAACTTTTGAATAAATATTGGCATGACTGTGTAGGGGGCCCTGCATTTGCACAGAGGCCAGAAATTTATGTAATGTTCCTTTCAGTTGCCTGTGTTCTCTGTCTCCCTCCCTCTCTCCTAACGTTTTTGGGCCCGGCTTTGAGAGCAGTGGGAGGGAATCTCTGCCTCCTGCCTCTGATTTGCTTGAATTAGAATACAGCGCCCTTTAGATTTTGCCAGACAACATCTGGCAGAGCCCAATTAACATAAAAACCCCATTTACTGACAGCGTAAACTGGGTTATGTTTTACCTGAGTCTCAGAAGTCTCTCCTGCTGAATGAAAATATACATGACCCTTCAAAAGTTTGAGGACATTTTCATTAACTCATTGGTAGAGGCCATGTTCTATATTTTTCTTTTCTTTTTCTTTTCTTTTTCCACTTGAGGTCCACTTGACATTTGCATGGTTTTATACACCAAAAATCATAATTCACTGTTATGTGAACATCTTTCAATGTCTATCTCAGAACAGGCTTGCTTTTGTTGCTGTGGCTTTAAAACTGACGAAAGTGAATTATGCGCTGATTGTACTTTTGACTGTGCTAGAAGTCCAGGCTGAAACACCATTTATACCTTAAATATTAATGATATGCTATAGCTATATTGTTTTCATGACATTACAAAAACAATGAATGTAAAATGGGCTGTTCTTGCAACTTTGTATGGACCAGTAAGTTTTGAATCAATGTCTGCATATTATATCAGGTTCTCTTTTTTTTAAGTGAAGATAATGCAGCTTTCATTGATATGAGCCCTTTAAAAGCTGGTGCCAGACTTATTATTATGCATGCATCCACATTAGGCATAGTACAATGGATCAGCATGCAGAACTTTTGTGTGAGTGTGCACACTTTAAAAATGAATTCCCTGAGGCACCATGTTACAAAAGCATTAAAGGATAAAGACTAACAAAGTTGATTTTGAGGAAAACAATATCACACACATTAATATTGGTAATAGTATCAATGTGGGAATTACAGACAACCTGATAACAAAACTGACCTCTTCATATCTTACTACTTAAAAGAAGTTATTGTTTTCTCATCATCTACCATAAAAATGTTATGAATTTTGTCACTCATTGAGTGAAATGCTAAGCTAGACCAGAGACTCCCTGGTGGTGTGCTTTAGTCAGAAATAAGAGTTTCAATATGTGCTATTAACACTAGTTTAGGAAAGACCATTAAATAATGTAGGCAAAGCCTATTTCTCCTGTGAAGGAAGATATTTTGATGATCATGATGCTGAGTGTTGCTGAATATAAATAGCTTATGTTTTATGTCATTTACCTGCACTTATTTTCTCTTACTTACTCAAAAAATAACTGTAAAAATAATTTTTTATCCTCAAAAAAAAATGCAAAAGAATGTAGGCTGTCCCCAAACTTTTCACAGGCAGTGCGCATCAAATTAAACTTACTAATACATTTGTAAATAAAAACATCTACTTCAAAGTACTGGAGTTGTTCTGCTATGGCCCAACCTTGGCCTAACTGACAGGTGAGAGCTCAGGCTAATCTGCAGGAAGTGGGTGGAGAGAATGAGAGAGCCAATACACTGCCCTTCACACTCAGTCGCCTTTCACCCTCACCTGGCCTTGGTTTAAATAAAACGCACCCCCTCCACCTAGACACACTGCTTAACACAGGGTTACGTAATGATGTAATGATGTTTGGCTTTGCAGAATAAGAAAAGAATCCAACCCTCTGATGTGCAAAGCAGCCAACAACCATGAAAAAGTGCTTCCGGCTTTCTTCATTTATCTGACAGATTATCTGATATTCTGCCACTGAGTGTCTAGGATTTTACTCTTCAGCGGGCATGAGCGTAAAAGCCTTTTCTTTCAAATTCACTATATGTTTTATTCACAAGATAATATATGATTGTTTGCCAAAGTTTTAACATTCTCAGTTAAATTACATGCTTAACTGATTTTCCAAGTGAAAATAAATCAATGCGTTCTCTAAAGATTTTAATCCACAGACAATGTTTATTTTTTAGAAGGAAACAGTTTGGGGGAAAAATAAAACTTACAATGTGGCTTAGACAAAAGTCATGATAGATGGATGGATGGATGGATGGATGGATGGATGGATGGATGGATATCATTTCACTGGGGTGTTCCATGTGACTGTATATACAGTGGCTCCCAAAAGTATTTGAAGTTACTTCATGAAATGTTGAACAAAACAATGCAAACCTCCAAGTAACTTTGTTACTGCTAGGACAAGACCCTGTACCTCAATGTTTGGCATATATAAATATATATAAATATAAATATATAAATATAAATATATATATATATATATATATATATATATATATATGTGTGTGTGTGTGTGTGTGTGTGTGTGTGTGTGTGTGTGTGTGTGTGTGTGTGTGATTTATTTCACATGTAAATCATTACAGAACAATGCAGTAAATGATTTACAGAATTTTACAAGTGCTCTAAATCTCGTCCAGCTGTGCGGACAACATCAACATGATAGTCAAATTTAACCATACTCGATTGAGAATGTCGGGTGTCACTGAACTCACAGCTCTTTCAATGCAATCAGAGATCATCCAGTTTTGTGGAACCAATGATGAACGCTGTGAGTTGTTGGAGGTTCACTGGCAACAAAAATCGTGTTGCACAGTTATGACTTTTATTGAAGTGGAGAATGCAAAATGCTTTCTGCTCAGGGCTCGCCATCCCCTCACAGACCGAAGGGAGCCATCTTTCAGTAATAGTCAGGAACTCTATGACCCCCTCTTTCAATTGGTATGTGATTGGTTACTGGTTGGAAAAATATGTTATGGTGTGTGTATGTATATATATATATATATATATATATATATATATATATATATATATATATATATATAGTTGCCAGAAGAAAACCTTGTGTCTCCATTTTTATAATTTTTCAGTTTTTGACATAGTTTGAAAATTCCTATTGCTCTTTACATTGTACATGAATTTCAGGAAACGGCCCAAAATGACCTGGGAAAATGTTTGGTTCCATTGACTTACATTAAAAGTAAAGTAAGTTCTTTCCTTCTCATGTAAAGTTCCCATTTTGGAGATACGAGGTTTTCTTCCGACAACAGCGATATATGTATATATATTTGTGTGTGTGTGTGTGTGTGTGTGTGTGTGTGTGTGTGTGTGTGTATAGAGTATGTATATTACATATGTATCTATATATTATATTGACTTGGTTTGAAATTTCATTTCCTAACAAAATTAACTTAATAGATTTGTAATTTTTACATTTCTAAATACATTATACAGGCAGTGAATAATACATCTAGAACATATAGAACATACAGAAGGCATGGCCCTGCATCCTGACATTGTATGTGTGCCCATCAGTGCCTCTTGTGTGCGTTTTACCGCAGACACTCATTGGCTGTGAGGTCATAAGAAAGCAGATTAGGCATGTCTGTGTTAAAGGGAGTTATGCCATGGAGATAAGGTGAAGGCTGACCAGCAGCAAGGAAGATGAAGCACACTATCCCTTTAAGAGAGTATTTTTAGTCGGGTGGCTATCAGTAGTCATCAGGCATGAGAACTGGGTGTTGAGGGAGGAATTAGGCACGTGGAGACTGTTAAGAGGGATGTGCGGGGATCAGAGAGACTAATTTACCACAAATGAAACGGCCAGAAGGCTGTTCACACAGGTCTTGCATGAAGAAGAAGCAGACACTGTGAAGGTATGTGACCCTGTTGCTCTCATTGTCTCCCTTCTTCCTTCTCTCTCTCTCTCTCTCTCTCTCTCTCTCTCTACTCTACTCTACTCTAGCAACGCTTTGTGTTGAGATAACTTTCTGTTTTTCCTTGTTAACAGTATTGTCTGTCTTCACTTATTGTATTTTATAGTTGTTTGACTTACACTGAAGGCTCCTTTCTGACATGCCTGAATTGTTCCTGAGTAGGAAATGTAGTCATAGCACCAATCATATCAGGCTTGGGTTGTCCTTTGGACAGCAGCATCTGCCAAACGAATAAATGTCATGTAAACGTAATGTAAATATAGTCATATACAAAAAGTTGAATATAGTCATATACAAAAAGTTGAATACCCTTAGTCAGATGACATGTTTTACTAGTTTTTTAAGTAAAAATCATAATTTAACATATCATAACACAGGGAGCTATGGCACAGTTTCTATTTATTTAAAAAACATAAAATATTACCAGTGCCATAACTTTTGCACTTTTCACATTTTATGTTTTTTTTTCTCTAATATGTTAAATTTAACACATAAACAGTGATAGAACTGCATTAAAATGTCCAGACGTGTATGCCTGTAAAGGATGCGTACTTATTTTCGCTTATCAACAAAATATGTCATTTGACCAGGGGCACCCAATGTTTTGCACACGACTGTGTCTATGTGTGTGTGCATAGGCTTCACTGTAAGTGTGAGAGGTCTATGTCCTGCAGTAGAAATGGTGTTGGGTTAACTGACAGACTGAAACATAAGCAGAGATGCCATATTTTACACCAGTGAAATGAGCGCCGCTGTGCATCTACATCCACCACAATGGCCTCGACACCTTTCACCCCCCACTTCTAACACAGCTCAGGCTGATGAGGTCCTTCCAGGCCGTTTGGATTTTATTGTGTCTCCGACACAATATTAGGGCCATAGAGGTGCATATTCAAATTTAATGAAGGACGCAGCACGTTGTGGTCAAATTTCAGGCTTTGGTTACACACACTGTTCGTGCAGTAGAACTATGCACACTCACCGTCCACACACAATATGTCATACACACAGGGACCATCTGCATGGCTGCCAACGGTGGTTGCCTTTTTGTCTGCGAATCCTGCAGCGCATGTACGTTCAGGCTTCCGCTTCATGACGTTCAGGGCATTGCTGTACGCCTCACTGCTCAGCCATGTGTGGGAAAAGGCTGGTCTCTCAGTCACCACTGTGCAGCCCATTGTGAACTGTGTGAGAGCAGCAGTCTTGTTTATTGTATAAATGCATGAGATGCTATACATAAATTTCTACTCCTATCAAAAAATGTGGTTCTTCAAGGGTTGCTTAGTATAGATGATGATTTTAGAACCATGATTGCTCAGAGAACCATTTGAATGGTTCTTTGCCAGTTCTTCTCTACTATGCAAATGTTTGGACACCGATGGTGAAATTATATGATTTGTTTAGACATCCACTACGGAGAACACATATCTGTACATTTTAATGCACAATTACTGTTTATTACTGTTAATTACTGTTTATTTTATTTTAACATGATGAGGTAAAATAAAATAAATCATAAAACTAGGCTTCCAATATGTTGGCATTGTGCACTAAAATTTGAATAATGCCATATTTTAGTTAGGTCAATACAGAAGTTTGTTAACTTTTTTTCACTTAGGAAACCAACATATTATGTTGTAATATGATTGGAGTCTTCAAACTTTTGCATAGATCTGTGTGGTGCAAAAGCTGTTGTATATAGTTCTTTAAAAATAAATGGCTCTATATAGAGCCAAAAGCAATGTTGTTAGACACTGTGGAAGCTTTATTTGGTGCTACATAGTATTTGTTTTTCAAGGAGACAAATTCTGTGTGCAGCATCAATTAGTTATGTTCACTGTCCTGTGTGTCACATTATATGTTGAGTATTCTCTGGCGAATGGCCTACCATGCAAGCAAAGGAGAACATTCTGCTTGGGTCATGTATTATGGTCTCTTTTTTCTAAAGAAATAAAAAATTGGTTTGTAAAAAAAGTATTTTTCATTGGCGCTGAAAACTGCACTACAGAAGATTTGGGGAATTGGAGACCTCTCTGGTGGAAATGTGTAACTGCACACAATACATGGAAGAATTGTAACATGGGTTGAGCAGAATGTTGACTTTGTGTTTGAGACAGACCTTGTTTTTGACTGCTTAAGACATTGATGATGATGTAAAGATATATGATGCAGTCTGAAAAACTACCAACCCGACACCTCTGACTTTTAAATGATTATGTAAGACTCAGCATTGCGCACACACAATATTTTAGCATGTTTTTTTTCTATTGATATCTACTGCACTGTTTTAAGTTGTGCCTCATCCTGTTTCACTCTCTGTTGGTTGCTTTTGTATGTGCGTTATAGCAGGAATCATATATTACATGAGAGAGAGAGAGAGAGAGAGAGAGAGAGGGAGAGAGAGAGTGTGTGTGTGTGTGTGTGTGTGAGAGAGAGAGAGAGAGAGAGAGAGGGAATGATGCGAATGAGCACTGCTATTCTTAATCTGTGACTTTTTCTGTGATAGTATTTCCCGTGCCAACAGCAGATAATGCTAATGGAGAGCTTAGCCTGCTGCTAATACATTTAGATCTCATTAATCGATGTGCCGAGGTCATTCTTGCTCCCTGAATCTGATAAGGGCCGCTCTTCCAGGCATAGCCTTCAGGGATGCGCTCAAGCTGGACATGGGGAGGACGAATCACCCCTGGAGCTCCAGAACGCTGTAAATAAGCTTCAGCTGTCAGTATCTCAGTCATTCATGTGATCTTAAGCAGAGCAGATGGGCTTACTCGTGCCCACTCCTGACAGAGGACTGAAAGAGTCTGATTTGCATTAGTGTGGATGGGATGCATCCACTGGCTTTGTGTGTAGAGCAAGTGTTCAGGCTTGGCTGGCTCAGCGCTAATTGAGTGGAACGTTTTCTCATTGTGCACAGCAGCTATGATGCATCTTGGGAAATGAAGTCCATTAAGAAGAACAGTATGTTTTATGCAGCTTCTAGGCTCTGTATTTTTGTGACAGACATACATGGTTATGGAACGTGTTCCTTTCCTTTTTTGCATACATGATACTATATATTTTAATAATATAATGGTATTTATATAAATAATATTGTATTTCTCTACACATTCCATATAGGATAGCTCAGCAAATCCATTTGCAAATAGATTCATTCAAGTTAATCTTTGATGGGAGTTGAGAGATTTACACAGAATATTAAAGATATATGTCAATTTAAATGGCTGAGCTGTAAACAAGATAATTTAGAGTGGACTGATGTGAAATGATCCATGCTAGAGAAACCTATCAACTCAGAACTTTATGCAGTGGTGGTGACAGGAGCCAGATATTCAAAGCATTTAATGCCTCTAAAAGCTTCGTCAAAAAAAGCTATTACACAAAATTGTAACAAATATGCCTACTGATGAGTTTTATGCAAGTGTAGAGAAGGTTTTTAATGGTTTTTCATGGCAGTGAGGCACATGCAGGACATGACAAAGCAAAATAGGCCCAAAGAAACCATATTTTGACTCAGTTATGACTACTGTTTTTTTACATGACATATAAAACTCAGAAGATGTGTAGATTCACTGGTTGTTTAAAAAATGGCTATATTTGCATTGTAGAAATCTCGACCCCTGGTTATCATCACCACCACTGTAAGTTTCTCTAAGATGCACCATTTACAGCATATCACTCTTTGCTTTGTATGTCAAAACGACTGAAAAATTGAGTTGAATTCCTTTTTAAATCCATCCAAAATCATTCAAATTGTAGTTTATCTTCTGATGCAACATATGGTTCCAATATTTCTCTTTAAAAACATTACAGCATTTAAACACCTGAATAAACAGACCATTCTTGGTCAAAATATATCCTTTCACCTCAGCCCTGGGTTGCAGATCTGTGGTCAGTGGGAGGTTGGATGGGCATGGAGCTGCAGAGATTTTCATCCTTCTCCATGGACACTATCAGTTCTGCAGTGGAGATCAATGACGGTTGCTAACGGAGATTAGATTTTCCTACATTACGGCTGAAGGCTCTTCAGACCTGGAAAGATTGGATCATGTGTCTGGGCATTAGCCAGAGCATAGTTTCTTTACAGCACCATGATCTATACATGGAAATGGAGGTATACTGTATATATATTCAATTTGTTAGTGATGTTATAATAGTGGCATTTGTTACATTTTATATTAATTGGATATGTACACTGTGATGATACACATACACATGCCAAACTTCATCCAGGTTGGTGAATAAGTGCCTTTGCTTTTACGGAGTAGATACGGATTTCTACACTCTTTGTCAAAATTCTCCTCTGTGGCTTCAACTCATCCACTCCTCTCTAACCATTCCGGCTCTAGTGGTGGCCATGTGGAACGTGGTGACTAGCGAAGCTTATTGAGTAGGATCTCAGAGCCTGTGTGTAGGTGTAGTCACAAACATCTGATCTCTGCAGCTGTTTGATGATTTAACCTTTAGATAGGTGACTCACTCCCCGAGCCATATGACCCATGACTAAGAGGCTATGTGGGAAAAGTTCCAGCTTTGGGAAATTTTCTTTAAAGCAGCAGTCTGAGTGTGGATAGATCCACCCAGGTGCCTGGTTTTATGCCATTTACATGTTCAGTTTTAGGTTGTTATTATGTTGGCCCCTTGCTGGACTAAGCAATGAAACTGTTCTGCCACTTTTTATGTGCATCCAAATTCAAAGGGCTAATTTAACACCTACAGGTTTGAATGAGTAACTAGAGTGTTCATACAGGGCACAAAAGAGCATTGCTTTTTCCATTGCCATTGGTCCAGTATGGAAGTTTTTAATGTGTTTGGTATCGGCTCAAAATTAGTACCAACTGAACCTAGGGTACTTTAGCACATGCCTTCTGCAGCTGGAGCCAATCTTTACACTTCTAGGTGAAGATAAAGTCACCAATCACTGCTATATCACCAATAAGTGCGCCAGAATATAAGCTAGAATTATGTGTTGGTGTCGATCACCAATTTTAGAAGTGTAGGAAAGAGTTCACTAATGTGGCTTAGACTTGAAGCTAACTAGCATTTATACTAGCCTCCACAAAATTAGGGTTTTTGCTGATTTTCATGCTTGACAGAGATAAACATGAGCTTATTTTGATTCTGCACATGATTCTGAATAACCGTAGACATTTTTGTGTGAGCGTAGAAACATCCAGAATATCATTTCATATCAGGCAAGTTAAGCTAAAAAGGATAGAAAAGCTAGAAAAGTTTCTAATGAGCCAAATTACATGACAGTAGCAGAAAATGACCAAAAAGACAATTGTATTAAAAGTATATATGGCGGTTGATGTCCTATTGCAAGTGGGTGTAAAATGAACTAGAACTAGAACCATACATTTGCGTCAGTTCTTGTTTTTGAATATTCAATGGGTATTTTATTTATTTATTTATTTATTTGTTTGTTTGTTTGTTTTGCACTTCATAGTAATAATAAAAGCACACTCTTAGCCAAAATAGTTTTACATAGCATCAAAAAGTAATAGTGGGCCCTTTTTTTGTGCTAGAACAATTTAAGCCATATGGAACAAGTTTTCAGTCACTTGCACTTAAAAAACATGGTTGTCCAAGGGTTCTTCAGTAAAGGCAATGGTTCTATGATGATGCTTTGCATGATGAAATGGTTCCTCGGATTGATGAAGAATGAATTGTATATGGGTTCTAAACTGACCATTTTTAATGGCTCCATATAGCAACAAAAAGGGTTACAATGTCAAACTTGTCACAACAGCAGAACCCTTTTCAAAGAGGTTCTATATAGAACCATATACAACACATTCTCCATCAATCTTAAGAACTATGTCACTACACAAGGAACCAGTCACGCATTCTTTGAGTTGTCACAGTTCTGTGTAGCCATCATTTTATAAGGAGAACGTGAACGCGCTCACTCTGCGTGTTCGGTAGGAGCAGACAGAGCAGCGCAGCTCCGGGTCTTACAGACAAACCACAAGCGGAAAGCGGGCCGTGAGAAGCGCGCAGCTAATTAAGCAATTACTTCCCGACTCCGGCCGCGTTTGTTTGGGAAGATTACAGTGTTTATTTGTGCTTCTGGTGAGGCTGGTCCCCTTTAATTTTGTTTTTCCTTCGGGGGGCTGTCTTCTGATCACCTGTCAGGCGCGGCGCATGCGCGCTGGCGGTTGGAGGGAGAGGCACGGCTCTTGGTGTTATCGACGGACACCATCGAGGGGCGAGACGAGCAAATATGGAGAAATAAGAACGACATGCCATCGCCAGCTGTCGATCTGACCGCCTCGTCCGGACGTAAACAGCGGCGCACGACTCGCTGAAGGCTGCTGCTGCTGGTGGTGGTGGTGCTGTTAGCGGCGGTAGCGGGGGTGTTGGGTTAGGGGGGTCGATCATGGGGAACGAAGCGAGCGCGGAAGGGGCCGAAGGGGGGCTCGCTGGACTACCAGCGGGGCTCGCGCCTGACGGCAAGGGAGGCTTCGCGGAGGCGGACCTCAGCCATCTGAGCGAGGACGAGAGGAAGCAGCTCGTGGCCGCGATGGCCAAGGCGCAGTCCAGGCAAGTGAACCAAGTGACACCAGTGGGCTCCGACTGCGGTTTCCAGCAGGGTTTCCGTTTTTCTTTCCTCCTTTTTTTCCCTCTTTGGTTCAGTTCAAGGATGTGCAGCTCTCTGGTGTGTGTGTGTGGTTGTGTGTGTGTGTGTGTGTGTGTGTGTGTGTGTGTGTGTGTGTGTGTGTGTGTGTGTGTCTGTACGTAACTGTGTGTGTGTTAGCGGCCACTGGGCTTTGGCACGAGGGCACTGCAGGTTTGGCACAATCACGACCGCAGCATGGGGGGCAAAAACACACCCATTCAGAATCAGAAATGCGACTCGTGTGTTAGTGCAATCGCAATGTGCCAGCGAGCGGTGGTCTCGTCCATGGACCACTGCTTCCTGCCAAACACCCACCAGCTCCTAGTCTAAGCGCTGGAACCAGGGGTACCGTGGTGGGCCTTGAAATATCATTCAGGGAGCTGACTGAAGGATCATATCCCTGCCTAGTTCACCGGAGCGCAAAAGGCGCGACGGGTGAAGATGCCATGCCAATTGTGTTTTTTTTTGGTACTTCCTCCACCCCCTTCGCGTCTCCATCTTCTGTTCTTCCTTCTTTCCGTCGATCTGTAAATGAATGGTCGCCCCGTCCCTTCTCCTATCCGCACACACCCCCCTTCCTATGGGCTGTGTAGGTGATGTCATAAGCGCTGCTTTGGAAAACACTGGCTGGGAATAACACGCCTTCGACGCAGCTCGAAAGGGAACGCGTGAAAATTTCGACCAAAGGCAGGAACGCAGCTCCTGTTCCCCGCTGACATCGCCGCCAAGCAAACAAACTGAGGCTGAAGAGGACAGGAAGCGCAGTGCCCCCCTCGAAAATTATTTTTATCCAGCTAGAAAAGCGAAGGGGGGAGGGCAGCGGGTATAAATATTAATATGACTATATATAGCACCGCGAGCTCGAATGCCATCGTGCTCATTGATTCTCTCTCCGTGTTTCTCGGTGGAGCGCGTAGGGTTACCAGTGAGAACCGAGGGGATTGAGCGTTCTAAGGAAGCCAGCGCGCGTTTCCTTCGCTGTCCGCGGTGCTGAAATCAGCCCTGGGCGTGTAGAGCGAAGCGCCTCTGAGATCAGAGAGAAGCGCGTCGCTGTCACGCAGTGGGCAGTTCGCTCAGATCACTGGGTCCCCCATAGCGCAGTTGTTTCAGCCTCGAGTTTGATTTGCAGGTATTACTGAATGAAGCATTGCTTAGAATGAGGTATTGATTAAGACTGAACGTCTAGACAAGCCGACTCCCTCAACCTGTTAAAGCACTTTTATACGGCCTCAGTGATTATATGGTGTTGTGTGGTGCCGTAGAGGCCAAATAGCGTCTCTATAGCTGCACAGCAGGACTCAGATGCGTTCAGATGTTGCTGTTAAAAAGTATCATGCTCTAATTAGGTCATGTGTATGCTTGGAAGAGGCATTAGGCTTCAGTGGTTTGCTTAAAGCTGAATACTTGCACCCCGAGCTGCTTTTGTACTTGACGTCAATTTGCCATGTCATGCAGTGTCTCATCTGATGTTCTGTGGCCTGCTATTGATTATTCTCTAAGACTGGCCACTTTAAAAACAAACAATGTTTTGTATGAAGCATGTTCTCTGCTGCATAATAAATAACATAATGGGATTTTGTTTGTTTGTTTGTTTACTGGGAAACACATGTGTTTGGTGGACTTGTGTGTGAAATGTGAGAGTTTTTGAAAAAGGAGCATAGTTATTATCACCAGCATAACAAGACACAAAGCAAGCACTGAACTTTTCCTGTGTGTACTGGGTGTACATTTGTATTAAAATGTATCTGGACTTAAATAAGCCTCCTAAAGTATTAAATAATTGTCATCTTAATTTTTGATCATAATAATAAAAGAAGGGATTTTCATATGCACTGATTGGCATTAGTGAATCTGAAAAAAAAACATTGCATACAGCATATTACATTCAACGTAGATTTATACATAATGTTATACATATTACATACATTTTATGTGCAAACCCACTGTCATAGACAGCAATAACAATCCATGTCACTCCTAAATAAACTTCTAATTCTAAAATCCTGAATGATTGTGCTTTATAATACATTAGTTTATTACACTAATGAAAGAATAACTTACTGCACTGCATTTGTCTCTGTGCGCTCTCAGAAAACCATGTGTGAAACTGTCAATGGGGTGGTACCCTCAAAGGTACATATCAGTACCTTTAGCCAGGGAACATAACTGTACAAGTAACATAATAATAATCCGTTCAAATAATATTTTCTAAGTTGTATTGACACCACACACCCCGTCTTGTCTCCAGGCTTTTTATTTCATTGTTCTGTCTTAAAACATTGGGTTATGAGGATACAAATACGTACTTTCACCTGCAAAAATGTACTTTCGGTATACAGATTCGCTGTTGTGCCTTTGAGGGAAAGATTATATTGTTTGTACCTTGATTAATAAAAAATGTACCTGCACAGAACCTTTATTTCTAACAGTGAATGTAGAAATAAAAATCTACTATTTCCCTTTTTGCCTTTCACAAAAGGGATATTCTATAAGGGCATACAATCCAAACAATGTCTTAAAATAATAGGGAAACTACTTAGTTTGGTCTTGGAGGTAGTGAGCATCTGTCTCACTAGCTGCCATGTTTGTTGTTGTTTATGACAAGATAAAAAAGAAAACATTTTATTAAATGATCAACCAGTACAAAAAAAAGTTCTGGAATGCATAAAAGTGAGTGTGGTGATGTACCTGCTTCCATAAAGCTAGAATACCTGGGAAAAATGTCCAGTACAGTGGACATTTGAAATATGTATGGATAATATGTCCACAACAAGGCTGAAGCTGTGTTTTGTTTTGCAATGGCAATTAAGAAGACATCAGTCTTATTATTTTATCAGTGATACCATCCATTTATGAGGTGAATTATTTATTTGTATATTTATTTGTTTACCCCACAGGTCATCAGAGCCTCAGCCATCTGGAGCGCGAGGCCCACCTGGGCTCAGTAAGAGTCGGACTGTAGACGCGTTTGGAGAGGGACCACCTCCCAAACCAAAGCCTGGCCGCAGCCCCTCATCCCTCAGTCTCCTTGAGTCCCGCTTCAGGCAGGAGCCCAAAGATCCTGAACAGCCCCGCACTGGCATG
The DNA here is from genome assembly GCF_015220715.1 of Pygocentrus nattereri. NCBI lineage: Eukaryota > Metazoa > Chordata > Actinopteri > Characiformes > Serrasalmidae > Pygocentrus > Pygocentrus nattereri. The sequence continues at coordinate 47,177,763 of NC_051211.1, forward strand.
TTCTCTTCTTCTTTCCTGAGTGGGGCAAACCCCCTTAGTGCTGTCTCTTCAGCTGTCTCCTCCGCCAGCATCCCCAAGTTTGGCCTATTTGGGGATGATGAGGAGGATGAGGCAGCCAAGCAGGGTGCCAAACCTCCTGGCCCCCAGGCTGGCCCAGGGAAGGGTCCCCCTCAGCAAGGTCCACCTAAAGGACAAGGACCACCCCAGCAGAAACAGGGAGCTCCACCGCAAGGGCCTGGAGGAAAGCCTGCTGGTCCTGGACCAGGTCCCCAGCAGCAAGGACCCAAACCTGGTGGCCCTGGGCCTCAACAGCAAGGACACAAACCTGGTGGCCCTGGGCCTCAACAGCAAGGACCCAAACCTGGTGGACCTGGCTCTCAACAGCAAGGACCAAAGCCTGGTGGTCCTGGGCCACAGCAACAAGGAACCAAACCTGGTGGGCCTGGGCCTCAACAGCAAGGACCCAAACCTGGAGGCCCTGGACCCCAGCAACAAGGGCCTAGTAAGCCAGTTCCAGGAGGCCCAGGCAAACCCACGGGGCCACAGCAAGGCCCTGGTGGGCCTGCAAAGCCTGTCCCTCAGCAGCAGGGTCCATCAGCAAGCCCAAGTAAAGGTGGGACTTTTCCAGGGAAGGTTGCTGGAGTGCTGTGTCCTCTCTGTAAAACCACTGAGATGAACTTGCAGGCCAAAGACCAGCCGCCCAACTACAGCACCTGCACACAGTGCAAACAGCAGGTGTGCAGTCTGTGCGGCTTCAGCCCTCCGGACTCAGCGGTAAGATGCCTGCTGCACAAATAATAATTCCCAAATGAACCCCTAAACACTGTTATAGACCAAAAACAGACACCAAGGCTGATTCTGCTGGAGAAGGCAATTAAGTCCTTAGAATTTAAAGATAAGTAGGTAATGTAATTTGCGACTACCAGAATAAGGTGTTCAGATTTAAACAGATAAAAAAATATTTCAGCTAACTGAGCACCTTTATCTTGGCCTCCCTCAACAGGGCCCACCTATAGGGAGCTCAGTGTGGACACATTGTTTAGTGTGGAAACAATGTGAAGGCCAGCCTCTGTAGTGGATATCTTCATGGATCATGTACACACCTATGCATCATTTCTCAAGAAATTGTTAAAAGTCCAAATATAAGTCTGCTTAAAGCTTTGAAGACTGGCTGGGTTTGATTTGCAAGGTTGCTCACCCAGTGCTGGTAGAACAGATACTTGTACCCACCCCCCAGCCTAAGGCGAGAGGGACCATATGGGCTCCAAGGGGGAAGATTATCAAGGTGACTCACATCATCCAGGGAGGAAGTGCAGAAGGTTGCCATTCATTGTGTTTGGAAACCAATCTGAGAATAGCAAAGCCTGAGAGAGCACAAAGTGTTGTTTACTGTTCTCTTCAGAGTGGAGAATTACAAGACTGATTGTTGGTGGAAGTATGTATTGAGTGGCCTCAAATAACAGCATCAGTAGATATCTACATATTGAGGTATCAGTTTTCTGTATTATTCCCAGCATCAGCTGTAGTCATACATATCCCTCTATACAAAGAACAAACTTAGACACAGGTAATAAAATGTTTTCTGGCACAACATGTTACCACAATCTTCCATGAGTCTAATCCTTTGGGGACTTCAAAGCTGCACAGTTTAGTGCTTACTGTGCTTCAACAAACCTGGTTCAACTCATGATGACTTTGATAATCAGCTAATGAGCTTAATCAGATTGTTGAAAGAGGAAAAGCAATAAACTATGCAGTACAGTGAACCTCAAGAACTGGATTCAGGTTCCACTTTTGAACTGTACCCTGTCTACAGTGACAGTGAAACAAAATGAAACAGTATCCCTGTAACACATAAATGTCCAACAGATTCATTTTCTATTATATGCTCTTTGTCCAGTGGGGATAGGCAGTTTTCTATAACAGGAAATTTACCTTTGAATATATTTGATAACATGCTTTCTTTAATGTACTGAGTAATTCTGTTTTATGATTTATGTAAATAAAAAGGCGGTTTTTAATTTGATTGATGAACAACTGGAATACTCTCCAAGCTTTATGAACAGGTGACCTTTGAATTTATGAGCTACAAACCTTCTATGAGCAAATGGAAGGTAATTGTCTATGTAATCAATGCATTGTATTTTAATGAGTGAAAATTAAATGGTTTTGTATTTCTTGCATATGCTTTCATGTGTCCCTATCTTGGATTTTTAAATCTTTTCTCAGGGTAAAGAGTGGCTGTGCCTGAACTGCCAGATGCAGCGAGCAATGGGCGGCATGGAACCCCCTGGACCCCCAATGATGAAACAACCTCCCAAGCAGGGCTCAGCCTCTCCATCGCCACAGAGAAAGGAACCACCACCTGGATCACCTGCCAAGGACGAGCCAGGAAAGAAGCCTCCAATGCTGAGCAAGCAGCAGAGTATTGGTGACACAGGGAAGGGAGCCACTCCTCCAGCGACTCCCAAACAGAGGTCTCCTGGTCTAGGGCCACAGCAGCAACAGCAAGGATCTCCTAAAGGTCCTCAGGGAGCTCAGCCTGGAGCTCCAGGATTAAAACGTGGACAGCAGCCACCTCCACTTCAGAAACCTGCACAGAGTCCAAAGGGTAGTCCCCAACCCTCTCCTGCAAAAACCACACCAAAGCAGGACACAGGTGGCTTTTTTGGGGGGTTTGGTCTTGGAGGGTTGACAGATGTGAAAGCCCCTGCAGCAGAGTCAGTCACAGGGAAGTTATTTGGTGGTTTTGGCAGCTCATCCAAATCGCAAGGTAGCACTGCAACTCAGGCCAGTGAGTCGGTTACTGGGAAGCTCTTCAGCGGGTTTGGTGGACTCACCGAGACAGCCAAGCCACCAGCAGCCACTTCTCAGGCATCTGATGGCGTATCAGGAAAAATGTTTGGGTTTGGGTCTTCTATACTTAGCTCAGCCTCAAATCTCATCACCGGGGAGGACCCAAAGTCTCCCCCAGAGTCACCACCAGGATCACCACCTGACTCCCCCATTGATTCTGGTGCAGACTCCCCTCCGGGATCTCCTCCAGACTCAGGCTCAGAATCACCACCTGACACCCCACCTGCCTATTCCAAAGAGAGAGCCTCTCCCAAACCCAGAGCCACTGAAAGGAAGGCCCCAGCAGATAAATCAACAGTGGAGCCTGCAAAAGCAGAAGAACCATCTGCTCCAGCCCCATGTTCAGCAGCCCATTCCTCCTGTCCACTCTGTAAGGTTGCGCTGAACATTGGATCAGGAGATGTGCCCAATTACAGCACCTGTACAGAATGCCAGAAGACTGTATGTAACCTGTGTGGCTTCAACCCCATGCCACATCTATCAGAGGTAAGCACCACCATCTCTACTACACCACTCCTCTGTTTTCATTGCCTGTTCTGAAAGCAAGCCACAGGTGTCAGCCTCTAGGCCTTCTTTTTCCAAAATATTCAGATTGGGTAAGACAGGTAATAGATGCCAGAGAACATTGTAGATCTGCAACATGAAGCATAGTCCTTTGGTGTGTCCTTCGAAGCCTGCGTAGACCGAACTGAAATGGTCTGCTATATGGTGGATTTCCTGTTTGCGTTCCAACCCCTTCTGTTCCCGCTCTTACCCTTGCATCATGAAACGCTGCTCCTGTCAAGTTCTTTTAAAGTGCTTTAAAGATGGAGCTAGAAATTTTGATTTTAGTTTTTCATTTTTTCATTTATTAGAACTGTAGATGCCACACCGCCAGTGCGTGAATGTTAGCGTATGTTTTGCTTCAGACCACATTAACTTTTTTTTAACATTTGTATCATTGGCTATTCAACACAGTTTAAACCCAATATTAAAATTTTATTTAAAAGTGTCTCCTCAGCCACTGTTCACTCCTCTTCTGATACTGCCATGTTTTCAAATTCTTGCCCGCATGCAATGAATGTCGGGATATCTTGGCTGGTATAGGATCCAGCCATTGAATCCTTCATTGCCATGGAAAAGAAGAACACATTTCTCTTCCACATATGAAGGAGCCTTCCAAATGGGACAGCCTAGTCGTGCCACCCCCGAAGGATGCAGTCCTTGAATTGGGACACAGCTAAAGTCATTCAGAGTGGTTTGATGTAAAACTTGGAGTCAGAATTGTTCACAGTGGTGGTGATTTGACATAAGTGTCCAAAGTGTTTATCCTCTTAAAGCTACAGAAAATTTTGACTTGAAATGGTCACGAATGTTGCTTAGTGTCTGAGATATTGTTTTATGATATTTTTGGGAAGGTTTTGGCACAAAACTTAATTGTTTTTTAATCCAAGCAGTGCATTATAAGGCAAGGTAGCCCCTCCTTTTATTTTATTATAATAGTTTTTTACTATTATAGCATTATCAACATTACATATAAAATGTGTACACTCTCAAAAAAATGTGCTAAACTGCAGGTACACCTCACATCCCCTGGTTTGTCTCCAGTACCTTTAGTTAGGGAACATAATTGTACCATATTCTGTTACAGTTACATTCTTGAAGTTCTGATCCTATACACATTGTTTTAACTCCAGGCTGTTTATTTTTCTAATTTGAAATGTTTTAAATCAAGTGTGCCCCTTTCCATGAACCTTTAAACTTAATTTAAGGTATAGTGATGGACCTTAGTAGTACATTTCAGCATACATTTCTTTAGTTTGGACTGTACAGTACACATTTCTGACATTGTAGACTCGCTGATCATTTTGGATAGTAAATAAAATGCTTAGATTTCCACTGTAGACACTGGGTCCTGGCTCCTATCAGCTTCCAATGCACCATTTCACATCAAACAATTCTGAATGACGTTGTTTATATTTCATTGATTGAATTATGCAGAAATTTTGAAAAATCAGTGGAATTCCCCTTTAACACCATCAGAGAACAGGCTGAGCGTGCCCTGGCAGTGATAAAGTTAGATAAACAGTGCCTTAGGATGTAAGACACTGATGTGTGAACATTAAACATTTAAAGTTGCCGTGCACTTGTCAGCTCCTGCCCAACACAAACACTTGGCCAATCCAAGATGTTATCTTCACCACTCGGCACGGCTGTCCCACTGCTGGTGCCCTAGTGCACTTGTCTGAGATTGGTGCATGTGATCTGTTGTTGGTGTGATTAGCCCATGTGTGCTTTTCCACTCAAATGCACAGCTCTTTGTTTAAAACTGTAAGAATGAAGGTTCTTTAGCCAGAGTTCTCCACCCTTTTTAAAAGCATGATTCTCTTAATAACAAACACATCATCATTTGTGTGCATGTTTCTCTGAAGGTTGAAGACTCATGTTCTTTCTAAGCCCTCCTGAGATTGCTCACTGTCTGCTTTCTGATTCGCCAAGGGCCGTTTTTTTATTTTGTGATGTCTCAAGTATGGCAAGAGATTGGGGTCATACCTTCTCCAGCACTTGGTGGCAGCACATGAATTAGTCATGAATGAGCCGTCATGAACTAATTACTTGATTGCACTAACGTTCAGCTGTGGCTTTAGTCACAGCAGATGCAGGATATGCAAGCATGATGACGTACTCAAAAGCTGATGCCTATTATTTTCCAAGATGACAGAAAATTTCTTGCCTAATTGTGGATGGGTAATATGACGATTTTTATCAATATTGTTATAAATGACATGTTACTCTATGCTTTCCTGAGCATATTGTAGGAATCATCTGGACTTAAAGAACACTGGCCAGCAACGTGCTTCATTAGAAGGAGAGTAGTTTTATAGTTTTTGGTAGTATGCTTTAAAGGTGGCACCTCTGGTACTTTTTTGTCTGTTCCAACTTATCAAAACTCTAATACTGTGATACATGAATGATAAATGAAACCTTGTAACTCAATTTTAAATTTTATTTTATTTTTATTATTAATTTATTTTACAGTATTTAAAAATGCATCTGCCATTTAAACTGTGTTACTATTTCATGATTAATAGAGCAATAGGTGTACCTTAAAAAATTACTTGGAAAAAATCTTTTTATTTGCTTCTCCTGTAAAGTTATGAATGAGATTTTATTCCAACAGTAATGATAGGCATAAGTATCATGACCATTGTCCCTAATGTAAATTACCAGGAAGGATTTCATCTTTTATTGTCTTTTTGGCAAATAATTATGTCTGCACTAAAATATGAAACTGAAAAATCACACTGTAAAAAGTGGCAGAGGTCAGAAGTTGATTTGAAGTTTTTTTGAGGTGTATTGCTTTGGTTCATTTAACCTCTTTATTTTGGTTTGCATTGTATCATTAATGAAAATCAGTTCAATTGTTTGCTACATGAAAGCACTTTATTTTTAGGTTGAACAGACAAACAGTGCACATAGAGGATAGATCATATATCATCTGCACCAAAAGAAAGTTCAGAAGACCTGACCTGCTGCTTTATTTTTAGACTGAGGTCATTTAAAGGCCCTCCATAACATCTCTTTAAAAATACTATGGGCTGGACTGTGATGCATTATGTAGTGTTCACGTGTTAGCCATCTGGTGTTTGTGTATTTGTATGTGCATATGTGTGTTGGGCTTCTCCAGCATTCTGTTGCTTGCATGCTGTAATCCTGAGAGTCTATTTCAGGTGAGCTGAGCAGATTAGCCTAACCGAGACCATCCGGCTCCACCTCACATGGCAGATCTTATGACTTCACTCCCTACGCAACAACTTAGCAAGATGGCCACCACCACTTTTTTAAGTGTTGCTGGGCAAAGGTGCAAAAGTGGGCAGAGGTGGAAAAACTCAGTCTTTGCCACTTTTATGGTTGCAATTTTATTCAGCCTGCAGGTTTGGTTGTAAATAATTGCAGTCAGAGTATGCTTGTGCCATAGGGCCTTTGTTATGTAGTGTGGCACTAAGTAGGGCTAGATGATTTTGGGGAATATATTGAATTGCAGTTTTTCTGAAAGATATAGCAGCTATGATTCAAAGTGCAAATATTTTCTTCAAATTAAATCCTGGCCTGTTTTTTGCTTTTTTTTTCATCAAGAACACCAGCAGATCCACATTTTCTGAACTGTGTATCAGACTGCCAGTTAATTGCAATTGTCTTTTCATGTACACAGCACATCAGTGATTGATTGCTTTTGATTGGTCTAATTCATCTACAGGCAATTCACAAGCTTAGTATTATATTTCTCCCTTAAAACATGTTTAGACAGTGTTGTTAATAATGATGGCCGAAGGTTGCTGCCCCTGTGATTTGAAAATTGTGATTTCAATATAAAAATGGTTCTTTCAGCCCTAATGCTGAGTGTCATATTCCCGGTAACTGGGCTTGAGATGAACTGCACCTCTTAGTGGTTGGTGAGTGTAGCCAGTTGCAATTGAGGGAGAATTCAAGAATAGTCAAGCTGGATAGTTTTCCCGGATTAACAGATTTAACATTTCTTTGAAGCACATACATTTGAATTTTACATATGAAAATAATAACCACAAACATTTTTACATTTACATTTTTCATACGCTGTGTGCTGTCCTCACTACCGTTTAGCCAATGATGGTTATGCTCAATCATCATAAAGCTGTCTCTCTGCTTTTCATCACCTGCCTCTGTAAACTGCAGCTACCTTCTTCCCACAGGATTATAATGGCATTATAATGTTTCAGTGCTATAACCATATCATCATAACATGCCAGTGGTGCTGACACAAGTCCGACAAAACTAACCAGCACGCATTGTACCGAGACAGACAGTGTTTGGTCGCTACTGCCTGTTCCTGTTGTGTTAGTGGAAATACCATTAAGGTGTTAGCATTCACATTTGCTATATACGCCTGTATTATGTGTTTAGAGTAACATTAATGGACATACCATTAGCAAGTTTTCTTAACAGAATCACCATAGTGATACTTACATTTTAATGAGGGACTAAACTAGACCAGGCCAAAATCTGCTGTTAAAAGTAGAGATGGTTTATTGGCATTGATGGGTATCAGTACTGGGCTCATATCTACAGAAAATGCTAGGCTGGATATCAGAAGGAAAAAAAGAATGAATAAAAACCAATTCTGTAACAAATCTGTCCTGAAATGGCACACACAAACATTGTGTGGTGTCATATTGTTAGCTGTGTTTTTCATCCTGTGGGGTAGTAGAGTGTTTGAGTAGTTTAAGGATGATACTACTTTTAAATGCTCATTTTAAAGTCTCAAAGAACACAATGTAAAATATTTAAAATGTTTGTATGATACTAAAACTGAGTGTTTTAATAAACATTTAGCAAAGTTTAAATGAAAAAAAAAAACAAGCTACAAATATGATAAAACATTACTAAAGTTTCTATTTATTTAAAATCAATGATCAGACCTTTCTGAGAACTATCTGGACATGGCCTAATATTGTGATAAGCACCTGTTATTGACAGCCCTCAGTCCAACACTCCTACGTTGTAATGGTACTGAAACAGAATTAAACATAATAGTGAAATGAGGAGAAATGAGTGAAACAGGCTCTACATTTACAGGTGGTGTTGTAGACTACGCCTGCTGTGTCTACTCACTAAAAACATTGTCCAGCTTTTATACAGCGACGTGTTATAGAAGGTTATTATTCACTTTACTGCTGTATGTATAGCTTGGTGAGGAGAATGAACATTCAGACAAATGAAAGAATGAACAGACAGACAAAAGTTTGTTATACTTAATTGTGTTTTCTAGGTTAGCTTTCGCTTGGTTGTTAGTTTGAGACAGTTTTGTTGAAGCTGTGAGGATGGACAAACCGCATATGCATCCTGTGCACATCGAATGAGGAGACTTTGGCAAAATATTTTGGCTATTTAATGGGCATTGTAAAGTTCATCACAGGTCATAACGTAAAAGTGGTTTGATGCAATGTGCTCTGTTCTAGATAAATTCACTGAGTTAGAATTGTTTACAGTAGTAGTGAATGGAACCAGATGTCTGAAGCATTTATTGGTTCTAAAAGCTCCCTCATAGAAAGTTATTACATAGACAATTGCAAACATGTTGCTTTATGCCTGATGTGTTGTTTTATGATAGTTTTTAGATATGATTTTGTTTCCTAAAATGTTTCAGCTTTTGAATGCATTCATGGCAGAGAGGTGTTCTGTGGCAAAATAAATATCCCAAAAAGAAAATGCTCTTTTTTTCCAGATTTACTCCTATTTTACCATCATTAACATTACATATAAAAACTCTAAGCTAATATGTTGTCCCCAGGTTCCTATCACCACCATTATAAAGAAATCCAAGTCAGTAAGTTTTGGGACAATTAACCGTTTTAATTTGGAACTACTCTGATTGTCACTGTTTACATCTCACTGGTAGAATAACACAGAAATGTTTTAAGATCATTGAAATTCCACTGGGCGGCATGGTGGCGCGGTGGGTAGCGCTGTTGCCTCACAGTGAGGAGGGCCTGGGTTTGATTCCCCGGCCGGGTGACTGGGGTCCTCTCTGTGTGGAGTTGGCATGTTCTCCCTGTGTCTGCGTGGGTTTCCTCCCATAGTCCAAAGACATGCAGTCAGGCCAATTGGACATGCTAAATTGCCCCTGGGTGTGAGTGACTGTCTGTGTCTGTCTGTCTGCCCTGCGATGGACTGGTGACCTGTCCAGGGTGTAGCCTGCCTTCTGCCCGAAGACTGCTGGGATAGGCTGCAGCACCCTGACGGAGAAGCGGCTTAGAAAATTGATGAAATTCCACATTAATCTTTATGGAAAACATGGATTCATGTTTAAGTGAAGCACTCCAATTAAAAATAGATCATTTTTAAAGCTTAGACGAAGATCGGATCGGTATCATAATCAGTCGATACTCAAGGTTTCAATGTCAGTGTGGGAAAAGAAAATGTGGTACTGTGGCATATCTAGATAAACTCTTTGCTAGCCTTCAGTACAGAATGTACTGTAGTTACAGTTAGCCTTGCTAATTATAGGGGCACTATGATTATGATTTCAGACATATTCTGACTGAGCGATCTTCTGAATTGCTTGATTATGTATGTGCATTTCTCTGCGATGCACTCTTCCTGAGTTATGGGGACTTGATGAATTGGAAAATTGGCAGTGATGTGGATAGTTCTGTAGGCATTTAATCCTGCTAAGTCATCCCCCTGAAATATATGATAATAAGATTTATGTCTGTGAGGGTGCATTTCATTTTGTGCACAAGAAAGGATCCTTCTTGTTCTGCATTTGTTGTTTGTGTGTGGGCAAGCAGGGTGTGCTTGCTTGGCCCTATGTGTGTAATCTGTCCTTGCTAACAGGATTTAAAGGACAGCAGGATGTCTCTCAACAGATGAGATGTTTTATCACACTAGAACATTTTTTCTTAATCTCTGCATATTTGTTTTGTACTAAGATGACAAAGATCTGCTCTTTTTTTCTCAATCTCTTTTTTCATCTCCACCCTCCATCTCTCCAGAGGCAACACTCATCCTCTCCTTTGAGGTTTTCACTTATTAATGTGACTGCAATGCTTTGCAGTGCATGTACTCTAGTTTTTCCTCTTTGTTGATGTACCTGGTTAAAAGTAGCCTAAGATGTGATTCGGCACATTCTAGGAACTGGACTCCGATAAATGGCTTAATCATATCAAACCTCAGGTCTCACTGTTTTTAACTGATCACCTTTGTAGCTGAGTGTTTGTAGACGCTCCCTGGACTGAGCAGGATGTGCACTCGCAGAAGGCTGAGCAGCCTACTGGCCTTTTCAGATGCTTTTCAGAGCCTCGCCCCTTTGTGGAGGGAGTGTTTGCGAAATGCATGCCTTCACTACCGCCACTGCCGTAATGGAACTGGAGCATCGCTCCTCCATGGCGACAGCGCATAGCAACACTGCCATGTCCCCCACAGCAGGCAATTATGAAGTGCTATTCAGACAGCCATTACATAACAGCAGAGCACATCAGAGCTGAGAGAAGCGCTGTGTCAGTCTCTTTCAGGTTAACAGTGCTTACCCTCCCGACCACTCCACGCACCATATTTACACCAACGGCCAAGCATCTTGAAGCAAAACAGACTGAATGCTTAGCTTAGAATCTGCTGAATCTGCTCATCACTGTCTGCAGACCAAACTGAGTATATTCAGTACACCTAATAATCTTTTATCCTTGGGCAATATGTGTCGGTCACTCTCTAGCACTTGATCAGTGATTAGTTTCTGTTGGGTGAATATTTGTGCTTTGGGGGCTATTCTCAAGCTAGCAGTGACACTGCAGTGTTAAAAATCCCAGCAATTCAGCTGTGCCTGATACGCTCATATTAAGTGAAGTCACTACTATGTACAGTGGTCTAGGTAATAATAGATGTATATTTGATGGACAGGGTGCCACAACAGATGGACTACAGTCAGTAACAATGAACCTACAAAGGGCACCTATATATTAGCTCTAAGTTAAAATGACCAATGGTTGTAATACTAGTTGTATCTAATAAACTGTCAGTTCAGTGTAGATAGTCATGAAATTGGTGTTAAGTGGAAGAACCAACCATTGATGCCACTTAAGTGGGCTGTCACCAGTGGGTGAATCAGGTGCCGTTGTATCCATGCACTGGAGGGTTGATGGTTTCACAGCAGTCCCACCGAGAGCTGGACCAGAATTACGATCCCTCTCCCTGGGTGTGTGTGGGGTTTTTTTTCTGTTGGCCATCTGCTCCGGACTTTGACTCATGAGTGAGCCAACTGATGTGTTACCCCCCCTCCACCTCATTCCCTTACACCTCCCACCAAATCATACCAAATCTACATACACCAGACATGCTTGGGTTCGTGCACCACCAGGGCAATTCATCTCTGGTCCTGTCTACTTCTTTTAACAATTATACTTCTCTGAGATTCTACTATCCACATGTCTCAATTTGGGCGATATGTACTATATTCTTAGTATATATACCATATGCTCCCCTACGTAGCAGAGAGGTTTACGAGTCGATTCATGCAGAAATTCATGTTGTTCGGCACAAGTCATGTCTCCATTCCCTGGGAGTTTGAGTCGAGTATTGAGTCTTTAGTAGAGAATTAGTTTCATTATTAGCATTGTTCAAAACTAAACCTCTGCTGAAAACGTCTGAGGTTCAACCTGGCTTCAAACGACAAGACTTTCATTATAGAAAAACATTCAGTCTGAAACTTGAAAGAGGCTAAACAATGGCAGGCTAGCCTGTAATTTGGATTATAAGTATGCTATCCAAACTACATGCTAGCCGACCGTTGTAGCCAGCCGATGTTGCATTTCACTGTCCTTGAGGCAGAATTTTTCTACATTGAAAGATTCAATATTTGGAGCTGTATTGAACTTCTTGCTGCTTCAGACTGTGAGCGAACAGCATTGCAGTAATGACTGTGCATGACTCTCAATGTATTAAAACTCACAATGTCACACATAAAAGGTTGGAAATGAGGTTCAAATCAAAAGTATCACCAGTGTCCATGCCAATAATTGTTTTGGAGTGTTTCGGAATGGATCATATTGTATTTTCCAGTATGAGCATATTACTTTCACTAAAAGTAGCACTGCCAGTGTGGACGCCCACATTCTCACCCATTCTGACCTATCCACCTCCTGCTTCCTGGGCAGAGTTTGCTCCCTGTCTCACTGTCTTTCCGTTCTTAAGTCACTCACAGTTCTGCCTGGCTTCTTTCAAAGTAAAACTCAGTCCTGCTCCAGAGCTTTTTATATAATCCACCTCTTCCTTCAATCCAATTTCCAGTGCAGTTAAGGCAATCTCTTTATGGCTGTGAGGCTGCCACTATGGAATTTGGCTCCTGATCCATTAGGGTTCGATAGGGACTTATGGTAAAAAAAATAAATGCTTCATGTTACTCTGGGGGGAAAATGGACTCAAATGGACCAGGATTAGTCAATGCTCTGGCATTGTGCTACATAGTATGATGAATACTGTAGACATTTCACTGTCTGTCTGTCTGTCTTTTTGTTTTCTGCCTCTGTGCCAGACAGCCGACGCTTTTCTTTTTCATCCTTTCTTGATCTGCTCCGTCGTCAGTCACTCTGCTCTGTCTATCTGAGTCTCAGCTCCGTTCCCATAGCTACAGTCCAGTTTCTCCATCTGGCTGTTTGGCTACTTTATGTAATGTGTACACACGTGTGCGTATGTGTGTGTGTGTCTCTTTGTGCGACTGTGTGATTTCTATCACCATGGATATCTGTCCATCTGTCTGCTTGGTCATATTCTAATAGTCTGTCTACTCTGCTTACCTTTAGGCTATTATACCAGTGTATTTCTCCTTTTCTCAAGCTATGAGTTTACAATTTACAGTTTACAAATACTTAAATTCATGTACATATGATATGAGTTGAGTTAGTCCTTAATAAGATTTTAAGATATGCATGTGTGTTATGTAGGGATGCACAAAAATATCAGAATCATATCAGTGTCAGCAGATTTTTGTTTTTAAGAAAAATAGCATCAAGTAGATGTTTAGATTTGACAGATATTGCAAACTGATATCTGAGGATGTATTTATTGTACTCCAGAACAGCAGAATGTTTAGGGGATGCTGGGCTACTGTTTTAAAATGTCTGCATTTTAATAATTTTACTGCATTTATAACCCCACAGAAATAAATGCTACATTTCTCTGTAAGGCTAATCCAGGTAGATGAAGGTAGAATCAAAGGAACATAAGTTAAAAAACAGGAGTTTCCAAAACCAAAGTTCAAAAAGTTATTACAAGATACTGAGAAAATGGGACGCCTAACATCCGTGCAAGACCTGGTAGACCATCAAAACTGTCCCCAGATAAACAGCACTTAAAGCTTTCATCTTTGACAGAGAGGAGAAAATCAAGCTGCTTCAGATCTGAGAACATCCACTGGTGTTTCTGTCCATCCTTCCACTGTGAGAACAACTCAACTGAAAAGACCAATAAGGAAAAAAAGAAAACATGCAAACCAAACAGAGAAGCTTCTGGTGTTCTCAAAACAATGGACTGACCACCCCAGAGTCGAGAACTCAGCATCACTGAAAGTGTTTGGGATTCCTTGGATCTTTAAAGTGTCAACAAACTTATAAGACTGAACTTAAAATTTCTCTGAAAAACTGAAAATAAGTTTCTTGAAAAGAATCGAAGCTGTAAAAGGCAAAGAGTAGAAACTCTAAACACTGAAAAATGGTATTATTCAGTTGTTAATGTGTAAAATTTCTAGCTCTTTTCTTGATGCTGAACAACAAAAAATATTTGTGTATTACTGTTCTCCTGCTGTATCATCTGTTCCTTGGTGTATCTCTGCTCTGCCTGCCAGTCATAGAGAGGCGAAAATAGCCAGAGTGACAAAAGAGCAAGAGAGGCAGGGCCAGCATGACTGCAGGGCATTGTGGGGGATTGGGCTTCTTTGTGTCATTTGTGTCTGGTCTTTTATTTATGTGAGTGTATATGTAGGGGGGTGTGTGAAGCAGTTTCTGTGTGTGTGTGTGTGTGTGTGTGTGTGTGTGTGTGTGTGTGTGTGTGTGTGTGTGTGTGTGTGTGAGTGTGTGTGTGTGTGTGTGTGTGTGTGTGTGTGTGTCTTATTTGTGCTCAAAAGCCTCTCTCTGAGACTGGACAGACTCCTCTCCACTGTCATCCTCTCTGATGTTTTGAAAATGACTGCTTTTTTAGATGTGTTTTAGGTGCATGTGTATGACAGAGAGAGGATAAGATACAGAGAGAGAGAGAGAGAGAGAAAGAGAGACGCCGGCAGGCACCCTGTCCATTAAAGCTTGTTCTTTGTTCGCCAGCTGTGTCCAAAGCCAGATCATTAACCTCTATTTGTTACATATGTTTCCAAACAATTCACACTTTATGTTAACATCTAGTGATGATAAATTGCCTTCGTTAGGCTCAGTTGGTCTTGTTTGTGTGGATATATGAGTCTGTGACATGTATTTGTGAATTGTGGTCAGGCTGATTACCAAGGCGTTCCATTTTGAGCCACTGAATGTTTTTCACAGGCAGAGCTCGTTACCACTTTTGACTTCACTGAGACTCTGTGAGTAGTAAGAGGTCTTTTAGCCAGTCGAGCAGCAAGTGCTCATGCGCACACACACACACACACACACACACACACACACACACACCCACACACACACACACACACACACCAGGATGTCACTGCAATGTCAAACATATTCTAACATGAAGATGCTTCATAGAGACCTACTGCAGTTTGATAATAAGGAAAGGAAGATGGGAGAGGAAGAGCGGAGGTGAAAAGCCAAGAAGAAAGTGTGTGTGTGTACTGGGAGGGGTAGAAAAAAATAAGAGGTGATATTAAAGATGGCAGAAGAAAAAAGAGGAAAGTAGACTGTACAAAGGACATCTGTCTTGCCACACCACGCTTCCCTAGATTCTCACAGTAATAGGATATAAGACACTGCGAAAAACTTATTTGAGAGTGAATAATTTATGGAAATGAATCGTTTAGCAATCATAGATGTTGCCTGTAGATGTTAAGAGCTGTATTAATAAAATGTTTGGCAGTGTTCTGTCTGAAACACGCCCTACTAGGTATTTTATGTTAACGTTCCACCTCATAGGAGCGACACATTGCAAAAGATTAATAAATGTGTATACTTACTTTCACTCCATGGAAATGGTGGCACAGGGGCCTCTGTCCTCTTATAAAAGCTGGGTGACATGGGTGAGGGGGAGTGAAGCCGGAGTAAACCTGTAGAGAAAACAAAGAGTTAATGAAAGCTATAGGTAAATGTGAATGTGAATGTACTTAGCGCTATAGAAATGAGAAATGACCATGTAAATATTGTTGATGTTGCATATGTATCTGTTATTGGTTGATGGCAAGCCAGTGGTGTATTGTTACCCCGGTAATCTGCATTGGTGTGTTCCAGCCTCAATAAGGGCGGGGCTTAGACTATAAAGCCAA
This sequence comes from Pygocentrus nattereri, assembly GCF_015220715.1. NCBI lineage: Eukaryota > Metazoa > Chordata > Actinopteri > Characiformes > Serrasalmidae > Pygocentrus > Pygocentrus nattereri. The sequence goes on from NC_051211.1 coordinate 47,193,586, forward strand.
AGTTTACCTGGGGAAGTGAAGGAGTAGGTTCAAGGGAGCTATAGTGTGTAATCTGTTTGTGACCACTAGATATTAGCTGAGGAGCTAATGGAGTCACTTTAAGAGCTAGTTCTGTTTTTAAAACCTCCAACACTGCTGTATATATAATATGTAAGTATCTTCTTTGAGTGATCAAGGCTTAGTAAATGACTGAGAGCACTTTAACCTACCTGGATGTCTGTGCAACACTAATTGAAGAGGAACTCAAAGCTTTTTTCCTACTGCCTCACGCTACTGGTGACATCGTGTCCCACTTCTTATGAGGACGACAGTGTACCACAACATCATGCTATCCAAGTATTCTCTAAATACTCCTTTGTGTAGCAGAGGCATTCAGCCAGAGCGAGCATCAAACTCCCATGTCTTTTTTGTCCAGGGAGATTGCAAAGTTACAAGCCTTATAAAAACGTAGGATTCAGTTTAAACCATTTTGCTGCTCAAGAATAGTCAAATGTTTTTCCTTGCAATGAGCTGTAATAAGGCATGTCGCCTCTATAGCAGCATTTAATCCAAGTATTTCCAGTTTTGAAAAGCACTTTCAGGTTTGATTCTTGTGTTAGCATCTTTCTTTTGGCAGCACAGTGTTTTTTCCCCAACAGTACTAGAACCTGCTGGAGGAGGTCACCAACCAGTGTATTTTCTTAGCCAAGCAGATGAAGATAGGGACATTGTTGAAGACTTTTTTTAGCCCTATAAAAAACTATAAGATTTCTGTAGTGCTTATTAAAAACGTCTGTTACACTCTAGAATACAGTGGCCCCAAAAAGTATTTGCAAAGTGGCAAAGCAATTGACATTCTTTCAATACAGAGAATTCCAAAACAGTCATTTTCTTTTTGGCAAAGCATCAAAAAGTGGATGGTATGTTTTAGATTGTTATCATTTGAGCAATTTCTTTGCAGTTTTGCATCCGAAATGCTGTAGTACACTTCTAAATTCATGACGCCATCAACAAACACAAGCTCACTGAAAGAAAAACAACTCTGGTCTGTTCTGTTTTAAGCCATAGTAATTGTCCAAATTTGATTGTAAGACTGTTTGAGACTAAAGATTTTAATTCTTGCTAGAGCAAAGCGAGCTCTCCCATTGGTTAGGACATCAGGAGCTGAACAAAAGGTGTAATGTGTCAGATTAAGTTAAACACAAAATGACAGTGGAATCAGCATATCCCATTTTGATTTGGGTGGGACAAGTTTTGGAATGGAACACAGTGGTGGAAGCTCTATACTGAAGGAGTCACTGTGAAACCACTACAAGGTAAAATATATAATAAAATAGACTACAAGCTTCAAATAAAACTTAGTGTCTTTTACAACCGTGTAAAAGTCAATGTCCATGTTTTCTTCACAACGGCCACAAAATGTTTGTGTGAATCAGTGGTAGCTGATTTCCTACTTGAATCCCATAGGAGCCCTAGAAGTTAGTTGGAATTAGCATTTTTCTGATTGAGTTTTGGCTGTTATGGCCTGAAATGAAAGAAGAAACCTATAGACACTGGTATGTATGTTAGCCAGTCCTCTATCTTAATAGAATCTTCTATTCTATGTCTATTCTGATTATACAAACAATAAAATGGAATCAGCTATGGTGAGAAATACAGCTAACAAAAGTGTGAAAAGAGGATCAAAGCCTTATTCAGAAGAACAACAGAACATAGCTGAGGTGGCCTGTCACACCTGTTCACCTGCCCTCAGCCACCTGGGGGAGAAACCTGCCTCATCCTTTTTAATCTGTGTGTGTGTCTGTCTGTGTTTGTAGCTTGTTTAGCTGGGTAAGGAGATGTATCCTTGCTTTATGTATATGTTTAAAAACATGCATATATATTATTTTTAGGTCACTATATCAGAGCTTGTGATTATTCTTTAGCATTCTTCACAGTGAATTGCACCACAGGGTGCATTGATGAACAGAAGCCACGCTGCCAGAGCTGCGGGTAAATTTAGCTCCATTTCCCACATTTATTGCCAGACTTCACACGCGCACACACATACGTACGTTTCTTCTTTCAACAGGAAGCTCACTCTGGCGCTGAAAGCACCCTCCCTCTTCAGTCTTGTCAAGCAACTCACAATACCATCTAAGACATCGCATACGTACCTTTCTTGGATTGACAGTGTTGAAGATTTTCTTTTGTTTCATGTCATGAAGATGCTCTATTCACTGAGATTTAATCAAAGCTATAGCAAATTCAAACTCACAGGAGAAAATGCACTTCTCTTCTTGTTTTTTAGTCTCTAGCTGTATTCAGTTGTTCAGGATGTCCATTTCTAGGAATTGAATTGTGAATTGGCTGTTAAATTCTGCTCACAGAGCGAAATACATGAAATGAAAACACCCTCCATCCTACATTTTGATGTGTGTTCTGTAAATGGCTGATTTCCTAGAATAAAAAGCATCTTCATGTCCTCGACAGATCGTCTTAGGTCTCATGTCAAGCAGTTGTTAAATGCGTGGAATAAAACCCTGCAGCATTTCTCCTGTAATCAGAGACTATTTGACCTTAGTCAGCTTAAGCTGTCCTCTTGGAGAGAGAGTGAGATCTTCATTTTGAGGTTATCTTTGTTCTGTTCTGCCTGCTAATGATATGATTACTGATGCTTTATTCACTGTTATCCCTGCTTTGATTGCATCCTTTAGGCTTGCCTCTGTGCCACAGAGTGATTGGAGGGCACTGCTGAATATTTTACTTCTGTGATCTGAAGTCTTAGAGGCTCTATAAATGTGCTACCCATTTTAGTCAGAAGGATAACATTGATTTTTGGCAATTGAAAATTAGACTTGCCATAGGTGCCATAGTAAAAGTTTAAATTGAGAATTTAAAGGTAAATTTCACAAATTTTCCTGTTTGATTCAGTTGCTGAGATGTAAACAAACTCTTTCAGAGTGCTTTGATGTGAAAACGTTCCTTGTAGAGAAACATACCCACTCAGGTGTCTTTATAGTGGTGCTGATAGAAAACAGGGATTCCAATATCTACAACACAAATATAGCATATATTTTATTTACCATCCAAAACCACCTATTAAATGGTAATATTAAATGGTATGATGGTAATATAGTGTTATATCTGGATTAGAAATGTGTAAAACTTTATATCAGTCATATATATATATATATATATATATATATATATATATATATATATATATATATATATATATATATATATATATATATATATACATATATGACTGATATAAAGTTTTATATACATATATATATATATATATATATATATATATATATATATATATATATAATGACTCATACTTAAATTACTTAAACGTTTACATAGACCAGTCAGTCATAATTATTATGAACTGATTTTATGCAACTATTTAAATGCTTAATATTTCAAGTTATACCAAGAGAGCACAACTGGCCTCAGTCTTACTGGGTGGGGTACTCCATCTCCCCCATCAGTCAGCATGATGCTAGCCAGTATGGTGTCTGACTAACTTAACCATACTGGCAGTTGGCACTCAGCATGTCACTAAGGAAGTGGTTGATAATTGATCATGATAATAAATTAAATAATACAATTGAATTACAATAATATTACCATTTATTAATGCATAATTAACTATTACTTTATGTAATAGCTTCCTAGGAGCCTATAGAGATGTCTGATTCCTATCATCATCACTCTGAATTCTGAAAATGCAATTTTCTGCAACACACTGCTACACACTGACATAACCATGCCATTAACATGTCAAATCAGATGTCGTGCTGTCACTTGGTGTAGTCATATAACAGTGTAATGTTACCATTACTGGTAACTGTCATGACAGATGTCCTAATGCTTGATGTCTTGACAGCTAACATGAGTACACATCAAAACTGTGGCTTGCATTTTACAGGCCCTCATTTAATGTTCTTTAAAGCTGTAGCTGATTCTATTGGCTGCAGACTAAGCAAATGTCAGAGAACCAGTGAGGGGGAAGCATGGAGGAGCATGGTTTTCAGCCCAAATCATAGATCATGTGACTGACTCTGCTCTCATTATTTCACATCAGTTACGATCTCTCTAGGTCTTGGCCTGCTGGATTTGTTGGATCAGATCAGGGAGCTATAAAAATATTCTGAGGCTCTGAAGGACAATGACTGCCTCATGCTATAGTGTTTGGTTGTTATGACCAGAGACTGAACAAAATGACTATTGATATTTCATAATTACAGCCAGTGACCTTGGAGTCAAACAGTTGCGATTTCATTCGATTCCAGTGAAGCTTCTCCCTCAGTCAGATCTGATAACAAATGTCATTCTTAGCTCAGGCTTAGTGCTTCATTACTGGTGAATTATGTGAGTGAAGAAAGAGAGCCGGCTGGGTTCATTTTCCTCTGCAAACTACAACAGAGAGCACTGCTCACTAGTCTTTATATATGTTAACCTGGCAGGGAAGAAAGAATATACATACTTAGTAAAACATGAAATGGTTTTGAAACCTAGGTGTCTATTTAAACTTCTAATCTTGTTTCGCAGTAGCCATGAAATGCAATGTCCATCAGTTTAGATATCACTCATTTTTTGTGATTTTTTCCCTTGAATAACATTAATGGAATATATCTCGATGGAAATAAGTATGATTTACATAATCAGAACCAAAGTGCACTTCCATCGTCATTTGAAAAAGGGAATTTATTGTGTTTAAATTCTATTTTTTATTGTGGCAGTTGTACATAACTTTTCGATATCAAGGTAATATTTCATAATGTTCCAAATACAGAGAGTCAACAGTGTCCTATATAATCTCATGACAAAGTTATAGGGAGAAAATGTTTTCTTTGATTGTGTAAAAGAAAAACTGAGTGGCAGAGTGGCCTCTAGGGGGCCTGCAGAAAGAGACTGTGCAAGCTTCTTGTCTTTGCTTTCATTCTAGAAGTACATTAGAAACAGTGTTGCCATCCCAATCCATAATTCATTCATTCATCTGTTTTATTTTTTAAAACATTTTAAAAATTGATGTTAAAATCGATTTTTTCATCTATCTTTCTCACTCTGCTTTATTAGCAGTATTTGGATTGTATCAAATATGGGGTTTCACACAATCCCTCTCTTCCCTCACTATAATAAATATAGTTCCTGGGCGAGCCCCTGCTTGTTTTGGTCTCTTAAGCTGTCATGGAACAGGAATCCCATGCCTCCTCCATTTAGATTAAGCCATACTGTTAAACCAGTGAAGAATCACGGGAGCACTGTGCCTAACACTGCTTGTCTCGACACTCAGACGTGAGTGAGCAAACACTCAGGATTTACGTCATCCACTTCCTCCGGGGACGACTTCAATGTTTGATCCATTCTTGTTGCTCCCTGGAAATATGTTTATCTCTGACGTTGCTGGTTCTGGCACAGTGTTACACTTAGTTGTCTCACTTGCACCATCATAATATACACAGCCTCTTAAATGTATTTGTCCTTACAACTTGCAGCAGTTAAAGTGGCTTTGAAAACAAGGTTCTAAATCATTACATAAAGATGAGAAAGTGGAGGTGACTGTTCTTTTGTTTCACGTTTGTATTATTTAGGCTATGCTAAAATGACATTCACATACAATGCTTGTATCCATGTGTACTAAAGACTAAATAAAGCTGAAAGGATCTTGCAATGGATAGACAACTAAAGGCAGCCGCTCTTTTGTTGTTCACTCTACTGTGTTTGCTGACAGTTTTAATTGGCTCTAAACACAGGCATTTAGCTCATTCTGCCCAGAACCATCAGCTGCTTGTTACTATCCGCTCTGCTAGTTTAGAAACACAGCATGTATGAATCTGTTAAAGGGCCTATATTCATTCTTCTTCTAATGAACTTTTTTCCGTGAAGTCCATGTAGTCTAATTCAGACATTTGTTTGTTTGTTTTTTTACCATAAACATCATAATTTATTCATTAAATCATAGTTTTCTAATGTCTTTTAGACCTATGGAATTAAACAGGCTGTGTTTATTAGTGGCTTTAAGACTACAAATGACCTCCAATTTTGACTAACTACCTTGAATTGTGTCTCCAAGCAATCCATGATGAAACTCAACTTATAACTTCAGCATAAATGTGCTGGGCTAAATTGTAGGCTGACTAGGCAAGTACATGTAAATGCATTGGTTATTGTGAGACAAAAAACAAGGCTGTTTTGCAGCCTGTTTTCTATATATAGAGCCCAGAGTGAATGGTACATTTTGAATGTAGAATGAATGTACTACATTAAAGCTTTTCCGAAAAACCCTTTAAAGCTCTCAGTTTGAAAAATATGCTGCGTGTTTCAAAGACTCTACTGGTGAACCTCACAACAGGTTCATATCACTCTCAAGGCCTAAGTTACATGGTTTGTTCATTTGCTTTCTGTCTTACAGAAAGAATGGTTATGCCTGAACTGCCAGACCCAACGGGCTCTTTCCGGACAGCTTGGGGATATGCCTCCACCTTCTCCCTCCAAGCTGCCAGCTAAATCCCAATCTACCCCTCCGTCTTCCCCAGCCCGAGTCTCCTCTGCCCCTTCATCCCCTGCTCCCACTGCCACTGCCACCCCTGCCAAAGGACTTACAAGAACCCCCAGTGTAACTCAGGCTCCTGCTGACAAGTCTGAACTTGTCTCAGGCACAGTTGATGCTAAACCTCTAGTAGAGTCAGCTGCTGCGAAATGTGATGAGGCACAGGCAGTACTGGAAAGCACACAGGTAGTACCTGAAGCAAGCAAAGAGCGAGCTCTTCACAATGCACCTGAAAACACAGAGGGCATATCCACTCCACCTGAGCAAACAGTCAAAGTTGCCACCCCTCCCACTGATAGTGTCCCCGGGGATATAGCAGATGTTAAAGAGGCAGGTGCAGACCAGGCTGGAATTGTAGAGCAACCTGAGCCTCCTGTTGAGGACCAGAAGGGAGAAATAAGTGAGCAAGAGCAAAGTCAAGTAGTAGAAGCCTCTAATGATGGTAACATTGCTGAAAGAGAATCACAAAACATAGAGGTCACACATGTACCTGAAGGTGTTGATCTCACTGAGACCTCATCATCTGACATCAAGAGTGAGTTTAATTCAGACAGGACACAAGTAACAGACATTAAGCCAGCCACAGATAGAGAAACAGACCAACAAGCATCTTATCAAGGATCAGATGAGGTTTTACCACCCGAATATCCAGCAGAGGAATCCTCTGCTGAGCCAGCATCAGCTGATTATATGCAGACTAGTGTAGGAAATAAATCAGATGATAAAAATATTCCTGTAGCAGATGAAGTTGTGACTGCAAAGCAGGTAGAAGAAGAAGAAACAATTGCTAAAGAAAGTGCTGTTACTACCAGCAGTCTGGAAATGCCTGGTGAACCAGAAAGACCTACATATCCTGATGAGGCTGTTATCTGCAAAGATGAGGTCAAAAATGAGATTATGCCTCATAAAGCATGTGAGGTCAAGGCAGAGATAGAAACCTTATCCACCCAAGCCCCTGAAAATCCAGACAGTGAGGAAACGGCATCTATAGATGAGAAATATCCACGTAATGTGGAGAAAGAGACGCCACAACAAAGTGAAGATGCACACACAAGTGCACTCAGTACAAAAGAAGCTCAAGCACCTCTTATTGAAACTCCAGAGAGTCCTGCCCCTGCCTCCCCAGCCCCTGCTATACTGACAGAATCTGAACTAACAAATAAATATGACAATTCAGAAACAGGGCACAATGCATACCTTATGGCAGGGGAAGTAGGTTTAAACACACCAGACACTGCATTAGGAAGTACTGATAGTAATCCTCCTAAAGAGACAGAGGATGTTGGTCCTATGGTTGAGGCAAAAGAGGCAGAATCTGTGCCCCAAAATCAAACAGATGACAGCTCTGCATCTAGAGTAAAAACTGAGAGTGAGGTTTTTGGTGATTATAGTGTTAATAAAGAAAAAGAGGATATGACTATGAAAAATGAAGTAGAAAATGTTCAAAGAGATCATTCAGAAAATCTGAATCAGGCTAGTCTAAATAAAGAAAAAGATGAGGGTCAACTAGAAAAGGAGCAGCTAACTGAAACAGAGACTGATAAATCTCCAAAAGATAACAAAGAAGAAACCAGTGTTATATGTACTGAGGATGAGATGGGGCAAGTGGCAAAAACAACTGAAAAAAGTAGAACAGTCTTTCACAACACATCTGATAAGTCTGCTCCTGAACCAACCACTTCTGAGCCAGAGATCCTTGATAAAGACATAAAAGAAAAAACAATCTCCCAAGCAGAGCTGGCCCATCTGGCTCAAGAGACTGCTCCCAAAGGAGAAGAAACACTGCTAGAGAATGTACAGCCAAAACAAGAGCTCTCAAAAGATACTGCCTCAAAATTAGAATATTTAGGAGACAAGCCAATCCATGAGAAAGGAGAGAAAGCCGAGAGAATCAACACTGATGCTGAGGTGCTCCAGAATGACAAGAGTTTAGATAATTTGCAGAAAGTGTCTATTCCACAGCTTTCAAACAAAAAAGAAGAAGGTAAAGCTGAAACTATGACAGGGCTTGCAAGTCCTTTCTCACAGGTAGAATCAGAGCAGATCCCATTCTCTTCAGTTAGTGAAGCTAAATATATGGGAAAAGTCTCAGAGGAAGAAACAGTGGAGTCACACACTGATACTGTGAAGACTGAGTCTGAATGTGTAGTTGAGAAGGATGACTCACCAAGTGCTCAGAAAGTTCCAAAGGAGGAAGAAAATTCACCACTCAAAAACAGTGTAATAAAACAATCTAGAGACATAGTCTTAAAAAAAGCTCAAGAACAGTTTACCACACCAGCTGTTCTCATGGACAAGATAGAAGGAGAATCTGTACTCCCTGCATTTGATGTAAAGGAAGACATTATAACAGAAAGCAAGCTTAATTCAAATATGGAACAGACTGTAGTTCCAGCTGAAATAATTGATTCCTCTGCTGCAATGCCCCATAAAGATAATAATATAATTAAAAATGAACAGGAGGTAAAAGTTGACCCAGAAGCCATTAAAAAATCTGCTGATACCCAATTTAGCATTGAAAATGTACTCTATAATGTAGATTTGACAGTAGAACCAGCTTCTCCACTGCCTGTAGCTAGCAAACAAGAAATAAACAAATCATCTGTGGAAGTGCAGTCTCCAGCCTCTGAAGAGAAAAAAGAAGATGGGTCAAAGCCACTGATAAAGCCTAAAGAAACTGATGAGTTGGGAGAGGTAACTGTAACATGTAGCTGTAGAGGTAATGCTAGATGGAGCTCTTTTAGATGCTTAGATACTAGGGAAGTGTCTGTTTAATGCTTTTAATACTTAAATACTATTTTACCTTGTATATTCTGATTTGAATGCATTGCAAATTCTAATTTGCCTATGTATCTTGCAGAAGACAGATGTTGCTGGGCCTGCAAAAGACAAAGAGCTACTGAAGGAGCCTGGCGAGAAAGATGGAGTCAATCAAGTGTGCAGTCCCACCAGCCCTTCAGATTTGGCCAAGTTGGAGAGCACTGTACTTCCAATACTTGAGGCTCAGACAACACCTTCTAAAGATGAATCACAAAGTGACACCATGAAGACCAGACGCCGACTGGAGGTGCTCCCAATGTCTCCAGACCTCAGTTCAGAGGAAGACAGAGTTTGTGAGGCTCAAGAAGAAAAGGATGAAAAGAAAAAAGAAAGGAAAAAACTACTTGTGCCAGCAGACATTCAAGGAGAGTTTTTGGAGGACAGCAGTGAGGGAGAATCTTCACCTATCATCGAGAGAAAAAAGAAACTTGGAGAAGAAAAGAATTTAGGAGGAGAAAGCCCAGTTTCTGCAGATGATGAAGAGTTTATTCGAAAGCAGATTATGGAAATGAGTGCTGATGAGGATGCATCACCATCTGATGAAGAAAACTTTATCAGGCAAAAAATCAAGGATCACGAAAAGAAACAACTGGAAAGAGATTCCAAAAAAGAAATGAAAGAGAAGAGTGAGTCAGGCAAGACAAGACGTCTTCTCAAAAAGAGCAGTGTCAGTCCTGAGGATGAGCCAGACCGCAAAAGTATCATTTCTGTGGCCAAAATTGAGGAACTAGATAAAGGAGAGCAGCCTTTTCCAGATAATGAAGCTGGCATTCGACATTTTAAAACTATCGAACTGAACAGTGTCGCCACTGTTCGGCAGGCTTCAGACGATGGTGAACCAGAGAGCCTTACAGACTCCCCTGATGATAAATCCAGAGGTGAAGGTTCCTCAAGCTTGCATGCTTCCAGCTTTACTCCAGGAACATCTCCAACCTCACTGTCTTCACTTGATGAAGACAGTGACAGCAGCAGCCCAAGCCATATTCGGTCCAGTGGTGAAGGCAAACAGCACAGGAAAGCCAAGCACCGGCAGCCTGGACAAATGCTACCCACTATTGAAGATTCATCTGAAGAAGAAGAACTGCGTGAGGAAGAAGAGCTTCTGAAAGAACAAGAGAAGCAAAAGAGTTCTGGGAAGAAATCAAAAAAAGACAAAGAGGAGATACGTGCACAAAGAAGGAGAGAGCGACCAAAAACTCCACCAAGTAACCTCTCACCAATTGAAGATGCTTCACCAACAGAGGAGCTGCGGCAAGAAGCAGAGATGGAGGAAATCCGAAGATCATCTTGTTCAGATTTCTCTCCAAGCATGGAATCAGACCCAGAGGGTTTTGAGATTCTTCCAGAGAAAATTGCTGCTGTCCAAAAAGTATATCAGCTGCCCACTTCAGTCTCCTTGTATTCTCCAACAGATGAGCAACATGTGGATAATCAGTCAAAAGAAAATAAGGAAAAACGACCTTTGAAAACTGCAGATGAAGCATATGAGGAAATAATGCTGAAGGCAAAATCTCCAACTACAGAGAGAGTGGAACTTCCACCAGGGAAAGATTCTCTTTATGGTGGGATGCTGATAGAAGACTACGCTTATGAGTCCTTGGTTCAAGATGTATATGTGGAGCAGGCACCAGACAAAATTTCTGTTCCAGAAAAAGCAAGAAAGCTTAGATCGCCTGATGAGGTATATGAAGACATGATGCAGAGAAAGAAAGAGATGCTGCTAAAAGAGCAGCAGCTGAAAAAAGATCATACCATAAAAGAAACCTCCAAACCAGAGATCATGGTTCCCTCATCAGACACCAAAAGAGACACCATCTCCTCAAGTATCTCTGCCCAGTCAGGCAAGGATGGGAAACCACTATTAGATGCAGAGGAGGCATATGAGGAACTTATGAAAAAACATAGAACTGTTCTGACACCAGGAACAAGCCCAACCCAATCTGTTCCTGATTTGAATGATGCAGCACAGCAAATGGCAGTAACTTCTTCAGAAAAAATAGATGATGTTCCTCCAAGACGAATTCTCCCTATACCTGACCTGAGGGTGACACAGTGCTCCTCAGGTGAAGAGGAATCTGGAGAGGAGAGCACTGAAGATCACAAACAGGACACTGAAAAAGGTTCTGTTCCTGTATCAACATCATCAGATACTATAGTGACTGAACTAGCATCATTTGATACTGAGGTACCTCATCAAGTACCAGCTGCTCCGCCAGCTTCAGAGCCTGTAACAGAGCTCGCTTCATCAAGGGAAGAAACACCATCAAAACCACTACCACCACAGGACGCCATAGTTGAAGCAGTTCAGGCTTTCCAATCTGATGTTGTTGACTTGTCAAAGTCTTCAGCCTCTACTCAAATAGATGCTTCCCCTATTCCAATTCATAATATAGGTTCTAGACCTTCTGTCGCAGTTGCATCACCTTTATCCACTGTACCACAGTATGCTCCATCAGTACCTAGTGTAATATCAACTGCTCCACCTGTTCCTCCCAAACCAGTGGTTCTACGTAGAGCTGTGTCTCAGGAAAGAACAGACATTCCTGTTCCTCCACCCCTACCACCTCCTACTCTTCCCAAACCTACTGTTTATCCCAAAAAGATTCCACCTCAGGTTCCCCAAAGAACAGTTCCAGTTCCAACTACAGTCCCTAGACAACCTATGGCTCCAACATATAAGCCCCATGTTCCCCCTCCTGTGCCTCCAAAGCCATCTTCAATCCCTGCAGGCCTGACATTCAGTCACAGACCAGGAGAGTCTGTGAAGCCACCCATAGCTCCAAAGCCCATGTCAAGTGCCCAAGCATCTTCTTCTGCATATGCTCCACCAAGACCAAACATCCTCCCCACAGGCACTGTAGAAGGTGCTTTGAATCTGAGTCCTTCAGCTGAAAGTAAGACAGGGACTACTTCACCAATCAAGTCCCCTACATCCCCTAGGTTTGGCAAAAGTTTACATGACACTTATGTGGTTATCACTCTTCCATCTCAGCCTGGGTCACCTATAGAAGGTGTGACAACCCAAGCCACAACAAGTTTTGATCTCACATCACCTAGCAAACCAGCTTCTGCACAGCTCCAAACTCAGGCACAGGTGCAACCACCACCACAGTCACAAACGACTAGGGTTCCATTAGCATTTACACGAATTACAGAATCTATAGAAAGCCAAGAAATATGTGGTCCAGAGAAGGTAGTTTCAAGCATGAGTCATGTCTATGAGGCTATTTCAGCTTCAGAGCCTTCATCAGTCATTCCAAATGTTGGTGTTCAGGTAGTTACTACTGAAGTCCAAAGGACAACAGTGTCAGTTGTACATGAAAGAACAGCACCACCACTTCCCACTTCTAGAGCCCCTGGGATACCAGTTGTCCCTGAAAATTTGAAACCTCAGCCAATACAAGCACAAAATGGTCAAGCCTATCATTCTGGAGAGGTCGTTGACCTGCGCACTCCAAAAATCGATGCAGAAACTGCTATGAAAGGTATGGATCTGTCGTCATCTGAGTCACGACGGCAGTCCGTCCTTGCTGATGGCAGTGGGCGGCAACAAAGTGCTGTCCAGTCATCAGTTATGAATCTAAGCACAGATACTTCCTCAGTGTCTGTTGTAACTGACAGCATCACCATACTCACTTGTACAGCTACCATAGCATACAGCAACAGTGATCTTTCTCAGGCCACCTCAATGCCTCTTCAGCTTACAACAGCTAAATCTTTTGAACCTGTTTCCCAAATTATTTATCGTCCTGTTGACGCTCAACCAGAAAAACCTATCAATCTCTCCACAACTGTGAGCAAAACTCATCCTGTTCCTGTGACATTAGCCCCGACAATCGCAAGTAATGGTATTAGCACAAGTATTCCACCTCGACTGGAAACTTGTATATCTGGTGCTGTTGACCTCACTACAATGAAGTCAGTGCAAACCATGGTCTCTGTAGATGGCTCCACTTCAGAAGTGGTCACTGCAGTGATCACAGAGGATGATGGCAAACCAGTAGACCTAACAGCAGGAAGACGGGCAGTCTGCTGTGATGTTGTCTACAAGCTTCCATTTGCAAGTAGCTGTGCCACTCAACAGCCCTCAGCTCCATTGCCAGAGGATCGTTTTGGCTACAGGGATGACCACTACCAATATGATCGCTCCCCATATGGAATGAGAGGACTTGGTGGAATCAAGCCCTCAATGTCTGACACAAATTTGGCTGAGGCTGGTCTCTTTCTATACAAGAGTAAGAATAGCTATGATTACAATGGGGCAATGGAAGGTGCTGTAGACCTAACCTCTGGAAAGATGTCTGTGGCAGGTCAGTGTGATATTGCAGATCTTTCCCACAGGTGTCATTTTGAGTTGCCTATGCTTATTCCAAGCTGAAACTTTCTTTTTTTAAGTTGTGCTTTTTTGTTTTCCTTGGACTTTGCATGTGTATGCTTTCCCTATTTTTTTTTTTACTTTTGTATTCAGGTTTGTGTCTGCATGCAATTCACTGATATTTGAATTTTGTGCTTCCTGTGATCTGGCAAAAGTCACTTTTATTTTGCTTTATTTGGACGAAGCATGGCTTTCTTAGTGTTTTGATCAAAGCTTATATCAACTGAGCTCGTTATTGACAGTCTGAACTTTTAACAGGTGAAGCTGTGGACTACTCAAGCAAATCCACAGGAGTGTATTCTGGACTTACAATTCCACCATACTCTCAGGCCAGAATAACATCTACAGTTGGAACTCACTTTGGAGTTCCTAGTGTCCTGAGATCTTCAAATGGAGTGGTTTACTCCTCTGTAGCAGCACCAGTTCCTTCTACATATGCTATAACTACTCAACCTGGATCTATCTTCAGTATGACATACAATACTCTGTCAGGTATGCATACAAGTGACACAATGCCATCCTTGTCAAATCTGCAGAGTCAGCCGCTCACTAGATCACACAGCTTCCTCTCCACAATTGCTGTGACTACAGCAGAGGACCAAGAAGACATGCCCTTGAATCTGGAGACAGGTGTCTCTAAGGATATTTTTTCAACAGGCCTCTCAGAAGTACCTCCTACTGTAACCACAGTAGCAGCACTAGACTACACAGATGCCTCACTGGAAGCTATTGCAGCTTCACTAGAGGCTCTGTCTTCCCCCATGGTTCCGGGTGATGAACAGTATCAGATGGAGCGTGAGCTTTTGGAGTTAGAGAAAATAAAACAACAGCGTTTTGCTGAAGAACTAGAGTGGGAGAGGCAAGAGATTCAGAGATTCCGGGAGCAGGAGCAGCTTCTAGTACAGAAAGAGTTAGAGGAGCTACAGGTCATGAAGCAGCAGATTCTATGTCAGCAGGAAGAAGAGAGGCAAGCTCACCTCATGATGCAAAAAGAGACGTATGCTCAGCAGCAAGAGCAGTTGGAGCAAATTCAGAGGCTCCAAGAGCAGCTTAGACAGCAACTGGAGGAGCAGAAATACAGGCAAATGTATCCAGGTGAGATCCATGAGCAGACACATGGTGTCATTGTAGGGACTGACAAAAAGATGGACAGTGGCTGTCAGACAGATGAAGAAGACAATACAGACAAGGCCTATACTGCGGGAAGAAAAAAGAAGAGTGCCAAGAAGAGTGTAGACAGCAGTGTACAAACAGATGATGAAGATCAGGATGAGTGGGAGGTTCCTGCTCGAGGGAAACGTAGTAGGTCACGAAGTGGTAAATACAGTACAGGTGAGAGGAGTGGAGTTTCAGTGCAGGCTCTTACAGAAATCTCTGTACAGACAGATTCTTCAGGAACACTTAGAGGACACACTGTCCAGACAGACACTAGGGTTGATTACCCTGACTCCCCTAAAAGACGTCCTACCCCATTAGAGATTAGCCAGTCTCCACATCTCAAAGCAGACACCTCCACTCTTCAGGTTGCTCCAGCTCCCCCTAAATCCCCAAAAGTCCTCTATTCGCCAATGTCCCCTTGTATGTCCCCTAGCAAATCCCTTGAGTTTGTATCCTATGAGAAATCTCTTGGGGACACCAGCCCACAGAAAACACATGGAGCAGACCCATCCAGGGCACCCAAAGTTATGCAGCGGTCACTATCTGATCCCAAACCCATGAGTCCAACTGCAGAGGACAGAGCAGCTGCCAATTTCCAGTACTCTGAGGGTTATGCTGTAAGTATATATTTTTCATCTTTAATAGTGTATGTGTGATATTGCATCTTTATTTTTAATCTCATTAATCTAATTATTCATATTAATCTTATTTTATGTATAATCCATTACAATGAATGCAGTATTAAAGGTATCATTATGTTCTCATTTAGTTTATTTGATGGTTTGTGTTTTCTTTTGTTTGAGTTCATCTTTCAGTGGTCCAGACAAGCATTGCCTTTGTTCCTTTTAATATTTTGATTATACAATAGAGAGGTTAACATTATTTAATTATAATGCATTAAAAGTGCTTAAATATTAACTGAAGCATTCATCAATTCAAAATCAAAAACATTGCTTTTTTTGCATGTCAGGGTAAAGGATCTCCAAGTGGCACTCCCTCTGGCACACAGAAGAAAGTGAAGAGAACTCTTCCTAACCCACCTTCAGAAGAGGAGGCTGCCAATACTGGTCAAACCCCATACAGCACTGCATCTGCCCGTCGACGTCTCTGCCGAAGCTCCAACATGGCAAGGGCAAAAATCTTACAGGACATTGATCGTGAACTGGACCTGGTAGAACGAGAGTCCTCCAAACTTCGCAAGAAGCAGGCTGAATTAGATGAAGAAGAGAAAGAGATTGATGCCAAACTGCGATACCTAGAGATGGGAATCAACAGAAGAAAAGACGCCTTACTCAAAGAAAGAGAGAAGAGGGAAAGGGCATATCTGCAAAGTGTTGCAGAGGATCGCGACTACATGTCTGACAGTGAGGTGAGCAACATACGTGAGACAAGGAGGGGTGGAGATGAAGAGGAGGTAGGTGGACATGGACTTGAGAGACCCCGCACTGCTCCACAGTCAGAACTAGATGAGTTTGTTCCTCCACAGACTAAACATGAGTATGGCAAATACTCCCAGTATCAGTACCCACAGTATCAGCAGTCCCTGTATCAGTCTCAACAGCCCTACCAGTCCCAGTCAATATATTCCTCTGTGCCATCTCTCACTGCCTCTCAGCAGCAGAGTTATCACCAGATGTTACTATTACAGCAGAAAGCCAGACAACAGGCTGCTCTTCTGTCTGAATTAGATGCTACCAAAGTGTCAACCAACTATGATACCTCATCTTATCTGGGAGGGAAGTATGGAAATCATCTTGATCTGCGTGGCCTGGAAGAACGTGGTGGCAGCATAGTAGGAAGTCCAATGTCCAATGTGTCAGCAGACTCTTTCTATGCTGACTTGGATCAACACCACCAAACGCCCAGAAGTTACCTGCTCTTAGAGGATGCGGCTGAAATTGCTAAGAGCTCAGCTGGCCTCTCATCAACTAGCTATGGAATTGCTGAGAGGGAACTAGCCAAAGCAGAGCGCCTACTAAGACGCACAGCAGCGGATGTGGGCACAGACTTCCTTGGCAGCTCCTCAAGGCTTCATTCCTATGGTAAAACCCAAGATGATGAGGATTCAATGGAAGAACCATATGAGCTGAAGCTTCTAAAGCAGCAGCTGAAGCAGGAGTTTAGAAGGAGCACAGGCGGTACTGAGAGTTTAGAGCAGCTTGCTGGCCTCTCACATCATTATACTCCTAGCACTGGTGTAACTGGAGCAGGCTATAGGCCATTCCCCAAGTCAGAGAAATACAGCATAAGTAGATTAACCCTGGAGAAGCAGGCAGCCAAACAGCTTCCGACATCTATGCTCTACCAGAAACATAAAAACGCCAGCAACATTGGAAAATACTCCTCCATCCAGGACACTAGGGGCTTAGAGACAGACTATAGTAGCTACCTGGGATCCAGTGGTTCCTCACCAAGGTCAAGCAGATTACTACAGGATGAGATCACCTTTGGGCTTCGTAAGAACATTGCAGAGCAGCAGAAGTACTTGGGCTCAACGCTAGGAGCCAATATAGCTGGTTCACTCAATTTAGGTCAGAGTCTGAACCTGAGCCCAGGTGTGAGGACATCTCTGGGGGAGGACTCGGCTTATCCCAGCGGGAGCCGATCCCGGCCATCCTCTAGACCTTCTTCTGTGTATGGCCTAGACTTATCTCTCAAAAGGGACACTTCCAGTTCTTCCCTGAGGCTCAAAGCAGAGGGTGACCCATCTTCAGAGACTTCTGCATATCAGACACCATCAGGTAGGACAAAACCTACCAGTCTGCCTATTGGCCAGGGTGGACGTGGGCGAATCCCAATCGTGGCACAAAACTCTGAGGAAGAGAGCCCGCTGAGTCCAGTGGGTCAGCCGATGGGTATGGCACGGGCATCTGCTGGTCCGCTCCCGCCTATATCCGCCGACTCCCGCGACCAATTTGGGTCTTGCCTCTCCCTCCAGGACCCCCAGCAACAGCATCTCAGGGAGGACTCAAGCAGAGGGCGCAGCTATGTGCTCATGGATGACCTGCAGGGCACAATGTCTGATAGTGAAGGTAACTTTTTTCTCCTCAGACTGTCCTTCTTGAATACCAAGTCACACTCATTTCCTTCAAATTTTCTTTGGCTATCTTATTGTCTTTCTTTTCCTGAGTGTTATTTTTTTATTGGTGTAAAAATGTTCATTCATTTGTTGTATTTACCAATGTTCAGGCACTTTCTATTCTGTGTTGAAATCATGGTACATTAATTTATGTTTCATCAAACATAAAAAGTATATGTATGGGGTTATACTTTGCTTGCAAATTTGAATGCTTTGCATGTTTTCTCTCTGCTAGCTGCCCATTTTGATTCCTACTTCTACTTATGCTTGCACTGTCTTTCTTAAAAAAATGCATGAAAAGAAGGCATCGTGTATCTAACTCTGAGAGGTCCTGGATATTTTCACATTTGCCATTTCTCAAGAGTTTGGGTCAAATAGCCTTGCTACTGTAGTTCCAGACAGACAACATAACTGAAACCAGGCAAAAACAATGTGTTATGGTATAAAAACGTGCCTCCAGATTGGCAACATTTTAAACAATATGCAAATTAAGATATAACAAAAGACAATAAAGGACAATAACAAAAGAACAGAATCATAAAATACAGAAAAAAGGTTCACCTGTCCTCACACAATATTCACAAAAGGTTGAAGTGTTTTATGATTTGAAGTACACATACTGTACAACATTACTAGATTTGATTTGTATGAAGGTGGTTTCAAATCATGTATGGAGGGGTGGGGTCAGTCTGTTTATTTAAACTTAAAGATATGTCTTTTTTTACGATAGGGACAAGCAGTCCTCTCACAGTGATTCGTGATGCGCTATGTGTGTTATAATAGTCTGTGTCTAATTCATTTTCAGTTTCTGATCATATGCATGTTTTGTGTTCTTATAATAATAAACTAATGAGTTGCATGTGCATGGTTTTTTTGTTTCTAAATAAATCTTGAGTTCTGGCATGCTAATCTATACTCTGTTTAACAAAAAGTTTGGTCTCACTTTTTTTGGATAGTGCATTATAGTCCCGTATAGATTTTCTACAGATTTTCAAATTGTTAACCATCTTTTGAAATTAAAGTTGATTCTAAACAGTGGTGGGGTTAGGGTTAGGATTTGGACCAGGGTTAGGGCTAGGACCAGGGTGAGGGTTGGGTTAAGTTTCGGGTTGAGGTTAAGGCTAGGGTTAGGGTTACAGCCAGGTTTAGAGTTGAGAAAATGATGGTCAATTTAGTAGATATTTAGTTGGTTGTAAACTGGAAGTAAATTAAGTAACTACAAAGCATCTAAAGTGGCCTATCCAGAAAAATTGTTACCAAAAGTCTGTCTCTACTAACAGAGAAGGGTTTGCTTTTCTGAACTTTATTTTTAGAATGATTGCCTCTCACAAATGCATCAATTAATGTTGATATGAAATCAGCTAATAATGCCTTTTAATTTTCAATACAAGCCTGTTTTTTTATAACACTTAACATGCCCAATATAATTCACTAATAATCACATTCATCATAATATCTATTGTTCAAACCCAAATCTAGTGCATCATTTGATTACACACATTTGATCACTTCTTTAAGTGAATTGTTATTATCCCCACACATGTAATACCATATGATGAACGCATCATATGTGCCATCTGGAAGTAAATGCATTTGCCTTGGTTGCAGCACTAAGTGAATCCCTGGTGGGTTTGAACAGAGACGATCCAGGAAACACACATGAGAATGTCACAGACGGTAGAGTATTACCACTTTAGCTTCCAGCTCCCCTACCCCTCCCTCTAACATCCACCTGATCACCTCTGCCCCAACGTCCGCTACTCCCTCCTGCTCCTTCTAACACCCAGCACCAGCCACCCACTCACTCCCTGCACCATGACCACCTGCCTGCCACTCACCCATAAGCCCATGGTCAACTGTATCAGCTGCAGATTCATTTCCATAACAACATGATGTGGGGAGTGTTGAACACATAAATTAATATAATGCTGCAGTAGTTCCTCATGCGTCTGCTTGTTTCATTTTAATTTCATGCTCCCGTTGTTCTAAAAATAACTCCAGTTTTGTTGACACAAGATGCTGCATTGCCACCACTTAAAATAGCAGTATCATACCAGTCATATAGATCTCAAATGTACTGAAAGTTCAGTGCTAAATCTTGACTCTAGTTAAATACATGATAAATTGTTTACACTGTAAACTACACCATTAAATGCCATAGAAAACATTTAATTGGGTCAAGGACTTTTCAGATTTTATGTAAATGTGTAGATAGCCTTCATTTTTCATATCATGCTACATTTGAAATTCAGGTGATTATTCATGTTCCTATTTGTGCTACACCACCATGATGATGTACTGTATGTCCAATATGCACATCCTTAAGATACAATCAAGTAATTTATTACTGTATTCGCATCAAATCTTCTAAATGAAAGATTCAAAAGATTTTATCAGGAGACCCCATCATAGGATACAGAAAAAGGTGTGCATGCACTGCATCCTGCATTGGTTTGCAACTCCCCCCAAGTCTCTCCAACCTTCTCATTGCTTTCACAGAGTAAGATTCTTCTCTGCATTCTAGCAAAATAGTAGCTATCTTTCTATCTCTAATGACCTCTTATTCCTGTCTTTTACGTTTTAAGTTAACATAGTCGTAATCAAGGAGAGATGAGTTAAGAACACAATGATACCTCGTTCCTTTATGCCAAGAAAATGTATACCTTTGACTTTGTCCAAATTTGTAGGTTTATAATCTACAGTAGATTCTTTTAAAATGCCTCCCTCCAACAGATAAAAATAAAATGTCCCCTGGCATATGATATCTTGAGTGCATGTCTGGAACAAGCTTTGAACTGGGGATTCTGTTCACTGCACCTGTCTCTAGTGTTTATATGCCTGGAGGAATTTGGCAGGGTTTCTTTTAACAGGCTGATAGCAAGCTTTAAAAGGCTTGATTCTGATCTGATTTTTCTGAAGCCTACCACCTGCGTCGGGAGGAGACCGACTGGTTTGACAAGCCACGAGAGGATGGACAAGGGCTGGATAGGAGACAGGTGAAGAATACTTCTGAATAAAAACACAAACACTGTCCTCACCCACTTCTATTACCAACTATCCCAAGTATTACAATGAGGAGAAAGAAGAATTTAGACACTTTTTGTTGTTGAATATATTTCCAGGGGTGCCCAATCCTGGTTGTAGAGATCTACCACCCTGGAGAGTTTAGATCCAGCACACCTGGCTCTATTATTCAGATGCCCAAGAAGGCCTTCCTTACCTGGATCAAGTGCAACAGACTAAGGTTGGAGCTAAACTCTGCAGGGTGGTAGATCTCCAGGATCAGGCACCCCTGGTATATATGCACTTTAAATTTACCCACATAATATTGTCGGTACTTACAGCCCTGAGACATCTATGGTAAAAATAATTAACTTTTTTACAGCACTGTGGTTCAATTTTGTCCTGTTGCTCTTTTTCAAGTTCTTCAATTTCCCAAGGTTATGAGGATCTCTCTCATGGACTGCCAGTGCCTCCATAAAGAGTGTTTGGGGTTATTGTCTTGTTCAAACAATCATCTTTTCCTCTGATTTTGTTTCTTGATTGATGAGAAAAATTGTCCTGTAATATCCTCCAGTGCATTGTTCCATTCATGTTTCCCTCACTGATGTAATGCCCTGGCACCATTTGCAGAGAAGCAGCGATCTTGATGTTCCCACCTTCATACTTCACTGTAGGTATGGTATTCATCATATTGTAGCATAGGATGTAGCAGAAGAGAAAAACACAAGGCAACCATGATCTGCAGCAGGATGTGCTCTTTATTGAACACACAGCAAGAGAGGCACATACAAAACACTTGAACTAGATCCACTTGCATGTTATCAAACCAAGGGTACTGATAAGGCTGTTAATGGTCTTTGCTATGTTTCTGTAGCTTTTCAGTTTGAGTGTTGTTTAATAATGTTGTCTCTAGGAAGCTCCTTCATCTTCACCATAATTGCTACTTGTTATGTATACTTTTTTGCAGTATCAATATATGACAAATATATTGTCCATTTTGAATTTGATACCAGGAACATGTTCCAAAGAAGTTGGGATGGGGGCATGTTTACCACTGTTTTATATCACCACTTATTTTAACATCAATCTGTAAGTGCTGGCAACTGAGGAGATCAACTGCTGTAGTTTTGAAAGTGAAATGTCTTTCCATTCTTGCTTGATATAGGATTTCAGCTGCTCAACAGTTCAGCGTTTCCTTTGTCATATTTTCGTTTCTTAATATGCCAAATGTTTTCAATGGGTCACAGGTCTAGACTGCAGGCAGGCCAGTACTCTTTTACTATGAAGCAATACATAATACATGCAGAATGTGGTTTGGCATTGTCTTGCTGAAATAAGCAAGGCCTTTCCTGAAATGACATCATCTGGATGGCACCACATTTGTCTGAAATCTGTATAAATTGTTCAGCATTACTGATGCCTTCACAAGCCATGCCATGTGCACTAACGCACAGCTATATCATGATGCTGGAGTTTCAACTGTGTGCTAACAATAGGCCAGATGCACACTTTTCCACGTCACCTCAGTCCATCTTAAATGGGCTTGGGCTCAGAGAAGGCAGAGGCATTTTGGGATTCTGCTTCAATGCAGTCTTCTTTGCATGGTAGAGTTTTAACTTGCATTTGTGGATGCAGTGAACCCTTCAGACAACGGTTTTCTGAATTTTTCCTGAGCCCATTCAGTGATTTCCACTACAGAATTGTGCCTGTTTTTAATATTGTGCTGCCTGAAGGCCTGAAGATCACAGCCAGCCAATGTTGGTTTTCAGCCTTCTCCCTTACATACAGAGATTTCTCCAAAGTCTCTTAATGCTATTATGTACCATAGATGATGAAATCCCCAAGATCTTTGCTATTTTATGTTGAGAAATGTTATTCTTGAACTGTTGCACTATTTGTCTGTGCAATGTTTCACAGAGTGGTGAACTACTCCTCATCCTTCTGAAAGACTCAGCCTCTCTAGGATGTTCTTTTTTGTACCCAATCTTGTTCCTGACCTGTTGCCAATTAACTAGTGGGTGTTTTTTAGCATTATATCAGCACTATATCAGTCTTTTGGTACATTGCCTCAAAAAACAAAAGTGTCTAAATACTTTTTTCTCCTCACTGTAGATGCAAAGAACAGCCATAGAAACAACTTCGATCTTAGAAAACATGCACCATATATAGTGTCTTTCTCTACTACAAGGTTAAACAGCAAATGCAAAACATTAATGAATTCATTGTAATATTGTGGTAGTCCCAGTGTTTCATGTAGGTGTGAATCTGTGTGTGAATTTGGCTTGTGCTTGTGTGATATGACGCAGGCGAAGTCTCAGCACTACCCCTTTCCTCATGCAAGAGTGAAACTGCAGAGGGATCCTAAAGACCGCAGTGTATCAGGTAATCTCTAATCACTCTGTACACACTGGCTAAACACTCCCTTTATGTTACAATACATGACAGTGACTTAGACACCTAGCAGCCTGTGTTAAAATCAGCCTATTACAAAAAATGATCTTCCTGCAGCTGCCATGCCTACAAAGCAAGGGGCCTCAGGGAAGTAAGTAAAGCAAATGCTTAAAAAGCCTTTTATGGCACCTCCTGCTGATGGTACCTATTCTGTGTCACCAGACAGACATATGCCTATGTACTGCACAAGACATTTGAGGCCTTCTGTGCATTTACTAAATAATAGTGTGGTTGTGGTACTGCTAGCCCAGCTTCTGAAACATTGCTGCTCTAGACTCTAGAACAGAGCAGACATTTCATGGCTTGGCAGTGGATTGGCACCTCTCCACTTTTGTCAGTCACCAAAGGCCAAAATGGTGTGTACTGCTCACATCAGATTATCATCATAATTAACAACCAGTGAACAAACAGAAAGCGGAAGCTGTACTGTATGTGCTGCACTGTGACTGGCTAATTTGTTGCACCTCATACACCGCAATTAAGACGGGGTAATGTCTAGATTGGTAATTACTCAGTCTCAGGACCAACATTCTAAAGTACTGGAGCATTGTGTGAGTCACTGTTTGCATTTGGCTCCTTACAGCCATGTTGTTGCTCATTACATACCATGAATCAAGTAAGCAGATGCACTTGAGGGCCTTGTCTTAATTTCCACCTGTCGTGTGCCTCTAATATGCACCTTCTCGCCAGAGACTGCAAGGGTATCACATTACTGGCTTTGTGTTCTGCAAGCATGGTCTCAAGTTCCCTCAATGAGCCCACGGTTAAAATTTTGCTAATAGGAGCAATCTAGCTAGTGCCCCCTTTGCATCAAACCTAAGATCCTTGCTGAAAACAAACACTCCATCCTGGTCTAAGCTGGTTTA
Source organism: Pygocentrus nattereri (assembly GCF_015220715.1). Classification (NCBI taxonomy): domain Eukaryota; kingdom Metazoa; phylum Chordata; class Actinopteri; order Characiformes; family Serrasalmidae; genus Pygocentrus; species Pygocentrus nattereri. The sequence goes on from NC_051211.1 coordinate 47,217,864, forward strand.
TGCTGGTCTAGGGCTGGTCTGGTGTTGGTTTACCAGCATCCAAAACACAACTTTTGTTGGTCTATGTTGGTTTTTCTAGCAGGGACAATACTGGTAGTTTTGCTCACTTTTAGACAAGACAAGCATAGCTATAGCTAGGTAGTTTAATGCGTTTCCCTGCTCTGATTCAATCCGTTAATAAATAAGCCCTTCCTGAGGTGAAGTGGGTGTGTTAGCACAAGAAAACACTGCTGTGAAGCACAGGGGCCCTCCAGGACCATGGCTGGGATCCACTAGTGTAGATTAAGATGTACAGCTATACAAGATTTGAAAGGAATGAAGGTAGATACATTGAAAATGCATTGTAAAGCAAAATGCCTTTCTAATTCAAATGTGATGGATTTGACTTGCAGGGAATGGACTAGGCATTCGTGTGGTGGGAGGTAAGGAGGTTCCAGGCAGCAATGGGGAGATCGGAGCATATGTGGCTAAAGTCTTACCTGGGGGAGCAGCAGAACAGACCGGAAAGATTGTGGAAGGTGAGGCTTTAACAATAGATGGGTTTCCTGTTGAGCCCTGCTTGTGTTTAACTGACTGTGAAGTTTACAGGATGCATCTTGATCCCTGCCAAACCCTCAGGTCTTGTGGAAAGGCCAGGCTCATGACATTTGACGTGGTTTGACATGATGTTTTAGCGAGGAGGATGGAAAAAAGGAAATAAATAGATGCTGATCTGCATGGTGATTCTTCACCTCCAGGGAGCAGGCATGACTCATTTGTGATGGGAAGAGGTGTAAAGATAGATCAAGTCAGGAGTATAGAGCTGCAGTCTGAGCTTGAGTTTGCTGTAGCCTAGAACAATATTTTTTGCCCCACTGATGTGCTGATGACTTTCTCTGTGTTTACTGCAGATGGTAGAGCAAAAAAAAGATCACCAGGCAAACTGTCTGTTTGCCCAGCTTTGATGTCAGCAGGCCTTTAAACCAGTAGCTGTTTATATGCGGATGTCAGAGAAGCAGAGACAAAATTCATGGTGCAGATCGAGCACAGGAGCCTATTTTTGACACTCAATTAAGTGCCATTTAGAAAACATTTGTCAATGTGCACCAATTCAGGTTTGTCAAATATACCCTTAGCATTTGCTCTGTCAACAGCAAGTCCACTAGACCTTTCAGCATGGTCGAAAGTGAAATTGTGATTTCAGTACTTTATAGGTCTTTCCTGGCACTGACCCTGGAATTAGCATTTGTGAGCCATTTTAATCGTGTTGGATTTTCCGAGCTGTATTGATCACAGATGTAGCTCACAAGGAGCACTAATGCTGTGCCTTTCTTCGGGTGTGAGGGTGCACACAAGGCACTGTAAATTAAGCTCTCCTCCGTCTTTCGCACTGCACACTGCAGGTCATAATTTACGAGGGGCTGAGGGACTGGCTCTATCTGTGCTCAAGCTTATTTACGAGACTTGGGCAAACAGCTGGGCTTTGTGTGACCATCTGCAGCCTTGACTTGTACTGCTATCACTTGTCTGTCTTTCATTTTTTCCCTCGTTCCTGTCTCTTTGATTTCAGCTATTTCTATTTTCTTTCTTTATATCCTGCCCATCTTTCTCTGAACACAAAGAAGTCAAAGAGCAGATCTAACCATTCACCATAATGTTTGCCCTTTCTTGCCCTGACCAGTCACTGTTCCCATTCCACATTCGGACCATGCTGCAGCCACACAAAAGCAGGTTTTTGGGAGTGAAATGTTGAAATGTTTCAGCTCTGGCTGTGTGCACTGGAAGCATTTACAGTAGTTGGCACTGATACCACTGTGCTGTGATTCAGTATTACACACGCAGGCCAGGGAGAATACAGCTGTCCATTCAGCTCCTCTTATTGAATTCCTACAGCTTTAAGTGTATGCACATGTTAAGTGTGTGAGCTGTAATCGAGTCATGCACTGAACCTGCAGGAATCCCAAGCATCCATCGTAAGGTGGGAGCACTGCGGCGTAGAAAGAGGGCTTACCTGGCCTACCTCAAGACTCGTTTTCACCTGTGTAAGTGCTCCAAGAGAGCCTTGGTTTGGGTTTGAGTTTGCTGTTTGCTGTGGCCTGCTCTATACTTTTGTCTTTTTGCCGTTCTATTGTCTGCCATGTTGGAGGATTGGCTTTCTTCACAGGGAGTTATGTGATGTTGCTGTTTTACAACAGTGTAATTGAAATGAAATGGGCAATATGACAATGTTGTTATCCTGATAAGTTACATTCTTTTGTCACAAAATGCTTTTCTGAGCAGTCTTCATATCTTCAGTACTTGAAAACACTTTCCAACTATATGTGTAATTAAAAACTGACAACAATTATTCTTGTCAAATTAGATTCAGTGCAGCACAGTAGGTGAAATGTTGGATGAAAATCACTGGATTAACAGTTTTTGATTTTATTTTTAGTATTTTTGTGGTACTACTTTAGACCTGATGGTCTGTTCCAAGTCATCAGAAGTTAAAATAAATAAATACTGTGACATATTGCATATTATGAAAACTTCTTAAAGTATCATGATATTACATTTTTGCCATATTGCCCAGCTCTTAGATGTAAGGTAAGCTTAAGCAGTGCCTACCACTGATTGGGCATGTATACTTGTAGGAATGCAGGTCTTAGAATGGAATGGTATCCCCCTGTCTAGCAAGACATATGAGGAGGTCCAAGGATTGGTCAGTCAGCAGTGTGGAGAGGCAGAGCTATGCGTCAGACTGTGAGTAATAGATTTTGTCATTTTTAGCATGCATTTAGCATCTGATTTCATTGATGTATAATTAGTCAGGTTTTCAAATCCAGCTCATGGTGGCCTGATCTTTATTTCTTTTGCTGTATTCTGTGTCAGGGATTTGAACATGCTTTCAGATTCAGAGGGCTCCCACTTGGACCTTCATGAGCAGGCCAAAGCAGGTACAAAAGGCATCACTTCATTAACAACTTAATCCTCTAATACCATATCTGAAAAACATAAAATAGTATTTATATAAACTACATTGTTTAGTGCATTGCTTTTATTGCTTTTATGCCTTTTATGTAAGCCCATGGATTTTCTTGCCAAAGCATACATTCTCAAACAGCTTAGCTTATTAAACAAAGGGGGAAAGCTTTTGTGTAAATAGATTTTGTCTACTCTCCCTGTGACTGTGTGCAGAACGTCCTCCACGTTCGCCAGGCGTGGACCCCAAGCAGCTAGCTGCGGAGCTGCAGAAGGTGTCTCAGCAACAGGTGCCCAGTTCCTCAGCCTCCTCTCTGACAGCATTGGACAAAGGCTCAGCCTCAGGTGCCTCCAGCGCGGTGCCCAGTCCAGGGCAGCCTGGCTCACCTTCTGTCAGCAAGAAACGCCACAGCAAGGTGCCCCCACACATAGACAGTATTAGTGCATATTAGACTTTCCACAGTAGTTTTGAACAGGAGAGATATGTATAGGGACGGTACCTGCAAAGGCTGCTAACAATTCTTTCTATAATCAATTAATCTACAGACTATTACTGGATCAATTGAACCATTATGTATTCTGCTTTTTCCTTTTTTTCTGCTGTTTCCTTTCACATGTTTTCTTGCCTGTCACAGTGTCCCTATCACTCAGAGTTCTCTCTGTAAGAGAACAGATTTCTTCTGTTTTAGCGCAACAAAACAATAGAAGCCATAAGCCCCAGTGCTTCCTGTAGCACAGTGCAATCTGTTGGCTGCATGCAAGATAGAAACATCATAGAGCATATAGAGCATTATAGAGCAGAACAAATTTGTTTTGGAATGAAAAAAAAAACGTTCATGTCCGTGATCAATTTCATTTGACAACTATTACATTTTTGCCCTTATATCTACCATTTTGATCTTTTCATCAGACTTTAGAAGCTGCAAAGACCCAGTCCCACCCAGTCACTGGTGAGATCCAGGTAACTGTCACAAAAACACTGATCCATTTCTGCTACTATTACTTAAAATACTTTGAAGATATTTCACCACTGGGCTGAGTCCTCAGAACACTTGATATATTTGTAGACTGTAGGATGTGTAGGATATCGCTGCCACTGTACTGTGTCTCACACACTGTTCATCTCGCCTGCTTTTTGCAGCTTCAAATTAATTATGACAAGCAGCTGGGGAACCTCATCGTTCACGTTCTCCAAGCTCGGAACCTGGCGCCCCGTGACAATAACGGCTACTCAGATCCCTTCGTAAAAGTCTACCTGTTACCTGGAAGAAGGTAGGGAAACTGCAGTGACCTGTTTGGACTCAGCACGGCTTGATTAATTTAGGTCAAATTCCAGCGTAACATATTAAAATGCTTTGAAAAATACTGTGTCTAACACATTTCTTTCTTAAACATAACACTGCAGAATCAGTCTGTCTCTTTGAAGTGTGTTGTATTGTATCAATTGATGAAACAGCCAGACTCTTGTGTCCAGTTCTAATGAACAGTTTGCCTTCAACAAATCGCTCTTGTAGGAACAAAACCTTGTATCTCATTTTTTTCAGTTTTTGACATAATTTGAAAATACCTGTTGCCCTTCACATTGTGTGTGAATTTCATGATGAATGGACCAAAAAATGACCCAAAATGACTCGGAAAGACATCTGGTTCTATTGACTTACATTAAAAAGAAAGTAGGTTTTTTACTTCTCCTGTAAAGTCACCATTTTGGAGATACGTTAAGTGATACTTTTTTGATCCCACAACCGGGGAAATTCCACCTCCGCATTTAACCCATCCATGAAGTGAAACACCACATACACACTAGTGAACACACACACTAGGGGGCAGTGAGCACACACTTGCCCAGAGCGGTGGGCAGCCCTATCCATGGCGCCTGGGGAGCAGTTGGGGGTTAGGTGTCTTGCTCAAGGACACCTCAGTCATGGACTGTCAGCCCTGGGGATCGAACCGGCAACCTTCCGGTCACAGGGCCAGATCCCTAACCTCCAGCCCACGACTGTCCTAGATACAAGGTTTTGTTCCGAGACCAGTGATATGGTTGTATGAGGGGAGATTGTGTGACTGAGGGAGGAGAGAAAACTATGAGAACTTGCACTAGATTTCTGGGCCGCATCTGCTGGAAGCCGGCAAATTTTTTTGGATGGACTGATGGTTTTTTTTTTTTTGTAGGACTGATGGATAGAACTGAGGAATGGGGAGGAGATGGGGTGGCAGTGGGATTACAAAAACTTTGTCAAGGGTGATGGAAAGGGAATTTAATTGGTGTTGGTTTATAAGGAGGAGGGGTTTCAGGCATGGGTCTCTCCCCAAATTCAGTTATTCCTGCAAAGACTAGAGTTATAAATCTGTTCATTCTACCTCAATTCTACCTATTCTTCTTTTGTATTTATTGAATTAAATTAATACTCAACTTATTTTTTTCTTATTTCATGTTTATTTGCCTTTAATGTTATAGTTGCTGAACAGTTACTATAATAGAATAAATCAAAATCAACCTTCAGTTTCTTCTGTATTAAAGCACTGTAAAGCACCTTGAGCTGCCACTATGAAAAATGCAACAATGTCATTATTCTCAAAATTTATTATTCCATACATGAATTTAATCTTCAAAAGGACCCTTTAAAAGTCCACATATGATGTTATAATCCTGGTTAAGTACTTCAGATTGTTTGTGTGCATATGTGTGTGTGTGTGTGTGTGTGTGTGTGTGTGTGTGTGTGTGTGTGTGTGCTTGTGTTTCAGTGTGCTGTTTGAGCCAGCATAATAGGAAAATCAATATGTCTGCTTGGTTTATGTGCAACGTGAGAGTTGCTCTTCCCTGAGTTGTTGCACATTTGTGTGATTGTTGCTGCTTGTATGTGTGTATTATGACAGGACATCACCAGCTATCATTTGACCATACATTACCTGTATAGAGCAGAATACAGGGACGCTATTACTGTGCTCCATACGGGCATGTACGCATGAGCTCCTGCATAAGCATCGGCACATACACACACACACACACACACACGCATACTCGCACTCAAACATACATTTACACATGCCTCATACACTTTCACACTACATTTTAAGCATAGCCTTCGCATGAGCTAAACCATCTCAGTTGCACTGGTTCTCTCACTCATTCTCTTTCTCTCTCTCTCTCTCTCTCTCTCTCTCTCTCTCTCTCTCTTTTGCTTTCTCATACAAACACACACACACACACACACACAAAACCACTTCCTCACGCCTTACGGATTGTTGTCTGTTTCTGCTGCATGCTGGATCCCCACAGTCAGGTCATGGTTGTACAGAATGCCAGGTATGTGATTCTCTCCTACAGTACCATCAGAGTCTTAGCTCATATGAATGGCTCAACAAAGCAGCCTTTATTTCTTTAATCTTCGCTTGCTTTCTTACATGTATGTTGCCTTTTATCTTTTTTCTGCATCTCTGGTCATTTGCACATTTTCATAGCTCATAGACGTATGACTGTAAATGATGTGTAGGCCTGGGTCACTGTAGACCTGTATGGTGCATTGTGCTTTGTGTACTTCATTTTTCATTGAGAACATCTGTGAAGTGCTGGTTCATATCAGAATGAAATTTGGTCCAAATCAAAATTCATGAATATCTGACTTTAGACTTCAGGGTTAGGACGTAGCCTTACTGGATATGCAAAAAAGTGCATTTATAATAATAAGTATTTTAATACTTGATGCTGTACTTGTCATACCTTAATGAGAACATCTGTGTGGTGCTCTGCTCCAAGTGTGATTACAGCACATTGTCTGTGATATTTTGGTCCTTTTGCTAATGCCCTGGAGTGACCCCTTGTGGTTTGTGACCCGATTGCAGTGCTGAGAACAAGAGAAGGTCCAAACATGCCCAGAAGAGCTTGAACCCAGAGTGGAATCAAACAGTCATCTACAAGAATATCCACCTGGAACAGGTGAACTGCATACCTTCCTCTTAAATACATTATTAGTTTGGCAGCCCCAAGGGGAACAGCATCATTTAAAGTTTTTAAATGTTGTCCCATTCTGTCCCAAGCATTATAAATAAAAAATACATTTTAAAAAATGTATAAAACTTTATGAAACTTTATAATCAGATTATATGAAATTAGTATGAAATTAGTACCATAAGACTAAGGCTATGCTTAGACAACAGAGCAAAAAGCTCAAACTGTCTTTTGTCTTTACTTGGACAGGTACTGAATGTAGACCCATGATTATACACTTTTTGGATATTGCTATCTAAATGATCTTGTATTAAGAATACATATCTGGGGACAGTTGGTAAACTTTTGCTGCTGAATTGCATCAAATTCTGGTGCTAACAATGGTACGCCCCCCCACCACCACCACCCCCTGCCACCATTCCCTATAGTCCATACACAAATCCCTCTAACACATATTCTCCTAACACCCTGAGTACAAAAACACAAGCAAATCAAGCTACCCAGCAAAATGCTATCGTTATCTAATGAAACTGTGGTAGCACTTTACTGTAGGCTGCTATTCAAAAGGCTACATGACACCTATATAAACTTCTCATGATAACTGACATAGCCTTATGTTTATAAAGGCTTATTCCAATAGCTACTTTAGCTAACTTTGATCAAAACTGGCACATGTACCCTTTATACTTAATTACGCCTATTGGCATAAGCAATAAACATTTATGAAAGGTTATGTCAGTTATCATAACATACTTATGTAGGTGTCATATAGCCTTATAAACAACAATAAAAGAAACAATAAAAGTTTTTCAGTAACACTTTCTAAAAGGCTGTCCAGCCTAGAATTATTGCTACAATGTGCTTTTCTTAGATAGGCAAGATAGTCAAGCTCTGTAATTGTAATATGCTCCTTCACTGGTTCCAACATCAAGCGCTAGAGACCTTCGCTCTGTAACATCACTATACCATAGTAATGATAATTTCTGCTAGCATTCTATTGGATATGCGCTGTTAAGTTAGTGCCAAACTAACAGAGGTTTGCATTGACTTTCCTACATTGGCTAAAACACTGATGGCAACACTAGTTTAAAATCTGACACTTGTTGCCTGTAATGTGCTTTATTGTGTATCTTTTAGTGTTTCAGTAAATCCTTCAGTAAACACTCGAGGAGGCTTTATAACAGTGTGCTTCACATTACTTAGAGCTCTTATAATTTGTTATGAACAGTACTTATAATGCATTATGTTAACAATTCATGATGTATAATAAGCATGGCTAAAATGTGTAATGCACTTATGATGTAATATAGAATATTTATAGCCATGTTTATGTTGGCTTATGAATGCATTATAACATGTTATGAATATGTTTATAGCTGTTTACACATGTGACATTCATAGAAAGCTGTACCAGTTTTCTTGTGCAAGAGGTAATGTTTATTGTTACCACATGCATGTGTTTTTGCACAGGCAGCACACACCTACCCTAAAAGGCAGGCAGCACATCCCACCCTAAAAGGTCTACGATCCCACATTTAGCCCAAAATTTCCCAGGGTTACCTCCATTATTAGGATATTACATTTGAACCTGTAAGACTAAATGGCTATAGGACAAACAGCATTCACTGTTTATTGCCTCTCCAAATGAATCCCGTGTGTCACCGCAGCAAGGAAGGTCAGTGTCTGTGGTGAATGTATCAAGAAATGAAAGTGCTGGGAATCCATAAACCTATAGGCCCAAAACCTTCAGACAAGCATCCTAAATGGAGGCCCTCACTCTTTGTGAGATGGCACTTTCAAAAATCAACAGCCCATAACAGTACTGAAGTCTCAATTAGATAAGAGCTCTTCAGAGGCAATCCCAGGCTTTGGTGTGAACAGGGACCAGTCTCCAAGCTCCCAGAAGTGCTTCAGCTTAATTAAGACCAGAGAGCTACTTCAGTCTCCACAGCTTTAAGATGCAGCTAATGACAGCACTGATTGATACACCGTCACTCGACTGTTGAGGCGAGGCGAACAGGTCTTAATTGAGAGAGAACAGAAGGTAGAGAAGTATGTAGAGAGTCATCTTTTCCTAGAAAACCATCTGGATTTCCTTGCTTCAGTGTTGTTGAGATTGGTGCAGCAACTGTGTTGCGTGTGTGTGTGTGTTTAGCTGAGAAAGAAGACACTGGAGGTCAGTGTGTGGGACTATGACAAGTGCTCCTCCAACGACTTCCTGGGAGAGGTGAGGATCAGTTCATTTTCACTACTATTCAAATGTAAGTTGTCAGTATTGCCATGCTATGCATCAATCATCATGCAATTTTTGAGAATTTTGGGAGCAACAAGAAGGCTTTGAATGATAAACTGTAATTACTTCAAATAGCATTCTGGATATTGATATTATTAGAGCCTCGTTCTTGATCCAGAATCATTCTCAATCTGAACCCTAGTCTCCTAGTAATTATTTGAAACTTGGGAAGTTGCACAGGACTTGGATATTAAAGTTGTTTTTATCCTAGGGAAAACAGTGACTCCAAACATTTGAACAATAGTGTACACAAACACTCCCATACACACAAAGTCGCATACACACAGACAGCTGGTGCATTATATAACCGGGTTGTGTGGCATGGTGTAGGTACTGATAGACCTGTCGAACACGGCTCAGCTGGATAATGTGCCACGCTGGCTGCCACTGAAGGAACAAGGCGAGGGGGAGCACCACCGCCGCTCTCACTCAAGCCAGGGCCGCCAACACTCACCCAAACCACCCGCAGGACACTCGCCCAAAACCTCCGGCCAAGGCAGCCAGGACTCACCCAAATCCTCAGTCATCAAGAGCCGCAGCCATGGCATCTTCCCTGACCCTGCCAAGGGTAGGACATGCGTTTATTCCTCAGGTCTTTAACACTGGACTCACACTGTTTCCTGTCTGGCTGCCCTTCCTGCATCTCTCCCCATCCCCTCCCCACTTAGTCTGGCTCTCTCTATTTTGCTGTCTTTTCAATCTTCGCTTTACTGTCCCTGTCTTTTCTCTCTCTCTCTCTTCTCTCTCTGGCCAGTCTATATCAATCACTCATCATAGCTTTGGCTCCATGCTCTCCCCATATATGTATGTGTTCCGCTCATTACAGCGCTGCGCTCTACAGCGCTCCATCCTAGCTTTCCAACGCAGGGTGAGACAAGGTTGCCTAATCATCACATTAGCTGTGTCAAATAGAACCTCAACAACTGGTACTAAATAACCTAAATAAAGCGCTAAACAGTAAACTGGGCTCTAAAAATACAGACATGAAGACAAACAGCAATAAATGGCCAGTTATATAGGGTATATTGCAAAAACACTCCCACAGCAAACCAGCGCCTCTCTCACGGCTCTAGCAGTTTGACTCATGTGCAAATGTGAACACCACTCTCATTTCACTTGGGAAATCAGTTATTTCTTAACGCGGTCCTACATTAGACTTTTGTGTCTAACAGCTAGCTAGCTAATTCACATTAAGCTATCGCTAGCTAGCACTGACGTCAGAATAGCTATTGAAATGCTTCTGTCATGACTACTATTTATGTTTTACACTGACCCTGTGATAGTTGCTGCTTCTTCTCAGCTCTGTGAATATCTGGCTATTAAAATGCATAATTAGCAGTAGTTATGCTAGGCATCAAACTGCATGACAGACAGCGTCACTGTCAGAACAGAAAATCTCACATCTCCAAACTTCTAATGGACATTAATATAACATTTTACAGAGTAATACTGGAACATTTTCTGTTGGTCTGTTCAGTCTGTTCACCATAAGAACGATCAAATGGAAATATAACTGTCTTGCATGACAGTGACAATATGTTAATGTAATACAATAAAATGACACAATCATAGTCCATGAACCCCTTAAATAGGCAGGACCCAGCAGCAGGCCCAAAGTTTTATTACATACTTCTATAACCTAAAAATAGCCCAGCCAGTTCAGTTTGCGTTGAGACCCTGTAGCTACCGAATAATAAGCCTTAGTAAGTAATAAACCTGGGATTTTACAGGGTTAATGTTATGCTTATTGTAGTTAAATCATTGAGATGATTTCTACTGATATAAGTATCCACATACGAATACAGCTACCAACGTTCGTTGGATATCAAAACCTGCTGTCTTTTGCACATGTTTCAAGGGAGGTCCCAAGAGTTGTGGGCCGTGAGAATGGCGTCTGGATTCGTAACATATTCGAAAAAGAGAGAAAAGTGGGAAATTAGGGACTTGGTGTAGTAATTTGGTTCTGGTTGTTTTAGACACGCAGGTTCCCACTATTGAGAAATCTCACAGTAGCCCCAGCACATCGAAGCCGTCTCCTTCCGAGGGTCAAGCTCGTTCCCATGGGACCCCCCGCGCTCACAGCAAAAGTGGCGCGGCCCGGGCACACCCTGATGACGCCGCGGCAACGGCCGAAGCTACCGGCCAACACCGCCTCCAACCAAGTAAACGACGCAAATAAAGCCTCCACAGCATGGCTGCCTTCACACTCATCTGTTCCTCTTCCAGTTCTTTCTTTGCTACCCCCTTTTCGTCTTTATTTTGTATTTTCTTTCCCTTGTTCTGGTCCCCTTGTGGTCAAAGTCTGTTCACCTCACTGCTTCCTCTCCTGTGTGTTCTCACCTGTGTACTGGAGACACTTGACCACTCTGCACGCACTCGCACACACTCACGCTTGTAGAGCCCTTTTACTGTTCCTGCAAACACTAAGAGCCAGTTAACTTAAAGAAGTAAACATTTTAAAGCTCCAAATGTAAATAAATGTTATGTGAATGTGAATAAAATGTACATACTTAAAATAATATACATCCTTAGATCATAATAAATATTTATTAATATACCTTAATATAAGAATAAATTATTTTTAAACCAGAGAATATTAAAGAAGTTAATTAAAGAACACTTAAAACAGCTATTATCGCTTTAATAATAATATAAATCAGATGATTATCTTAACTATAGCAGCAGCTGACACCTGCTGTCTCCAGTAAGGCTGATGCTTTGATCCAAAATCTTATGCAGCACATAAAATGCACATCAAATGAAAAGAACTCTGACCCAGTTAAGCACATCAGTGCACATAACCCAACAGGCTTAAATAGGATGCTTACTAAGCCACTGCGGGGTCGAACTGTCAATCTCTGCCAGAGAATCTGACCCGATCTGTCAGGAGCCGAGTCATGCAGACCTCCTCTATATGCCAGGAGGTGGTTTAGAAGGGGGTGCCTACATGAGCACATCTGACTGCTGCTGTATCTAAGACTGGAAAAAAAGCTGGGGTCGCCCCTGTTATTGTCACATTAGGGCTAGCTCAGCTGCTATGGGACATCCCTTGCCAGCACATAACGCCTTGAGCACAAAGAGCAGCATCTGAGCCAGCTTTACTCGCTGACCAGTTATCCTGGTCCCCCTTGCACTTCTTTGCCGACTCCTCTATTTTTTGGAACCCTTGTCATTCTGTTGTCCCACCGGGTCGCGTGTTCGGTTTCCGAACGACCCCCCGGCTTTTTCTGCAGCTAATCTCCCTCCACTGAGCCGGCTGTGCATGTGGCCTCTGCTGCCCGCAACCACCCTGCCAACCCTTGCCTCCTCTTCCTCTCTCCCTGTGGCTATTGCTGGCCCACAATGCACCTCAGTGGATGCGCTATCCCCCCTCAACCCAACCCGATCCCCCTTGACCCAACCCCCTTTGCGGCCAGGGGGGCGCGCACTGTGGCTGCATGTGACTATGAAGTATAGTAAAAAGCTGGTGGTGTCCATGTTGTAAGGAGTTCATACTCTGAGTCTCCATCTCGTCCCTCCCCCCCAACCCTCCCCTAACTTCTCCCCAAAACCCCCGTCCTCCCCCCTCCCCTGACCCTTCGGCTTGTACGTGGCCTTACCACTACCTCCCCCCAGCCCAAAATGGCCGCCTCTCCCTGAGGCACCACAGACACAGCGTAGTGGGCGTGCTCACCATAAAGAAAGCGGCGGCCAATGAGATCACTGATGGCCGTCACCTGACCCTCCGCAAAGCCATGTCAGAAGAGAGGCCACAGCTGGACGGAGGTGAGAGTCACAAGTCACAAGTACAAAAGTCAAAGAGCGAGAGAGCGAGAGAGCGAGAGAGAGAGAGAGAGAGAGAGAGGATGCTGAGTTACTAACGCACACCTGTAGAGAAAATGAAGGGGCCTAGACACTCTGCCACTCCACAGATAATTCATGCTGCGACACTCAGCCTTGTCCCACAGTCCACAACGTGCTTCACTAAAACCAGAATCAGTACAAATACAATAGACCGTCACCTGTAGACATAAAGGCAACTGTAGGGGTGACTCGTGTGACCTTTGTGTGACCTCGGCGCAAAGCTAAGTGGATGCCTGGTGTTAGTGAAGCTGTTGGAGCCAGCAGGAATCTGTGCCGAGAAAGCTGTGCGCATGAATTATGTGTTGTGCCAAAATCATGCATTCCACCTCGCACCATCACCCATCACTCAGCCACACAGCCACATAGTGCAACATCTCCATGAGGCTTAATAAGGAAATTAAAATGCACAATTGCTCAAATACGCTTAATTATAATTAACCACATTTTAAATAGAATTACAGACACGTACCAGAATTAGGCTAATGCGATTATTCAGACTAAACACACAAGTTGTATATAATACACTATTATAATTACTAATATATAATTACTAATTAACAGTTTAATGCTTTCTTCTGTCTGTCAATGCTTCTGCTGCTGTTCTTTGCTGTTTGCTCTGCATATCTATGTTCTGTAAAGTTTTGTGTTATATGGTTACACGTCATACGCTCTCTACTTGTGGTCAGTAATGTCTCATAAATGTATTAGTGTGTGTGTGTGTGTGTGTCTGTGTGTGTGTGTGTGTGTGTGTATATATATATATATATATATATATATATATATATATATATATATACATACATATATATATGTGTGTGTGTGTGTGTGTGTGCGTGTGTGCGCGTGTGTGTGTGCGCGCATGTGTGTGCATGTCTGCATTTAGATAGCTCATATTACTCATATAGAGGGTAGAAGTCAGAAATAAGTGGACAGGATCTGTGGAGGGGTTTGGAAGCCGTGCTGGACCCCATCCCAAACGTATTTTACTCCCATGTTGCTGGGTAATGGCTTCATAAGCCAGGAGTAGTTATCCATCAGGTGCACAGGACCATTGTATAACTCATGTAGTACGCTCTCAAAACAGCGTCCCGCAGCCATAGATCTGCTGATGCCCCTGTTACTGCAGCCTCACTGGACAGTGGTCTGAGTGGCAGTGCGTTCAGCCTACTGGAAGAAGAGGGTGACACCAATGCAGTGGACAGTGCTATCTTCCAGGTTCCCAGATTGTAAGTTTCCACTTGCTTGCAATGGAGCATCAAATGTACTCAATGATAACTAACTTGTAGGAAATACTTAAATGTTATTAAGTGCACTATTCTGTCCTACTGATTGTACCATAACGTGTTAAACCTATGTAAATGTCATGTTATTTGAGTAAACTGTACAGTGCATGTGTTTGAACTATTGCTATTTGAGTTGTCACTGTTGTGTGAAAATCTATCTCCAAATTGATAGAGAAGAAGGAAAAAATACTCTTAACATTACTGTAATGCAATGTGAGACATTTAATTCCAATTCATATTGGACTCTTTCTGTCTGTCAATTCGTTATTAAATGTTCACAGGCCAGTTGGTAGGCACTGGGGCAGTTAGTATACAGTGGGGCTGTTGGTAGGCAGTGGGGCAGTTGGTAAAGACTGCAAAATCGAAGAAAATCTTGTAAGGTTTTGATATGATAGCGAAGATATGAGTGTTCAGTTTTTTGTAGAGTTTATTTTAATCCATTGCTCTTCTGTCATGTAGCGGAAAAATTCCAAATGGCACAGACGTTGTAAAGTCATTACATGGAGACACAGAGGGTAAGTGTGTGTGTTATTCAGCCTTTAGGTGTTCCCATTAGTAATGACAGGGACATTGTCATGAGTCATCTGTCACCTTTAGAACACCTCTAACAGTTTGAGACACGATTTTATGAAGATATATTGATATAATTAAATCACAAAGTGGAGACACACACACACAGCACACACTCAACAAATAATATTCGGTCGTGGTTAATCAAAGGAACCTTTATCCAAATTGTAACGTGGAGCGATGAGGAGGACGCCTGTGCTGAGAAAAGTGAGATTTATTCTGGGAAAATCCAGGGTCATGGTCAAAACAGTCCAGGTTCAAATAGCCAACACGGATAGAATGGGGGACAGACATGATGAAATAGAAACACAAAATACAGAAATCCAAACACTTCAAACAAATCAAACATACATCCAATACAAAGAAACATCCAGCATAATCAAACGTACAAACATATCTAACAGCACGTCAAACAAAGACCAATGAAAACAAGGGGCAAACACAGGGCTTAAATACACAAGGGCTAACTAGGGATAACAAGACAAGGTTGAAACACAGGTGGCAACAATCAGGGGTGGAGTCAGACAACAAGGGGGCTGGACTGAGACTCAAAACAAAGAAAGCACGCGGACTAGACCAAAACACAACACACACACGTGGACAGGACTGGGAGGCGCCAATCGTGACACAAATGTTCATATGCTCATTGGATGGATTTGCAGCACTGTCAAAACACTGACTTATTATTGATTTTGTATGAATGTAACAGTCCCAAAATACAATAAAAAGTGTTTTTTTGTGGCTAAGTATTAAGGGTAACAGAATGTTCTCCACAGACCTCTCAGAGTTTAATTGTCTAAGGGAAAATAACACATCAGAGTCATTTGGGAACAACTGTTAGTAAGTGTTAACTGGGTTTCTGCATTAACTACGTCTGAAAATATCATGAGAAACATTTAAACAATCAAGAAACTTTGCGGCAACTACTTCCACAACACATTCTCAAATATTACACAAAGCAAACTGTGCCAGCTGCGATATTCGTTCACTTTTACCAGCACACACACCTATATGCCATAATGTCAGTACTGTCCCTGTCTCCCTAATAACACCAGGGAGACAGATTTCACAAGAGACATTTAGTTGCCATGGTTACGAATAGCACAGAAGAACAGTTCTGCCTTCTTTTGAGAGGCTGCTTGTCCGAATCTGATTGACATACTGTATCACACACTTGCTTAGCCTTTACATGTGCTGCCTGTCAAACTGTGTGTGTGTGTGTGTATATATATATATATATATATATATATATATACAGTGCCTTTACCATCATCTGTATATGTATGTATGTATGTATGCCTTTACTCTCATATTATTTGTGTTATTTCAGACACATACAAATACATCTAAAACAATCTTGGACTACAGAGAACACTGTAGGTTGTGTGGGGGTGAGATCATGATCTATTTTCATCTAAGCAATAAAGACTGTTAAGTTGCTAAGCATTTCCACACAAGTGATTCTCTGGAAGAGTTAGTGTGTGATGGTTAGGTTTGGTGAGTCACATGTACCGACTGATGTTAATTCTCTAGCTTGTTTCCTGTTGGCAGAAACCCTCCAGGTAGTCATGGCACACTGTGTGATACACTACTCCAGCATCCATGTTCTCAGCAGACATCAGGATTACTGAAGCCACTGTTAGGAAAATTAAAATCAAATAATTATTTGAAATATTTTCATTTCATTTATTATCCAACATTATTATTTGCAATTATATAACAATTAGTTTGTCAAAAAGATGAGCTGAACTTGATACTGCGACAGTTTTGTGGCTAAATCTGAAATGCAAAAGGCTGCTACTGGAGGGATGGAGGGAATTGCCAAAATAAAAGCACATTTGATGCAATGTTTGGGACTTTTGTTTTATTTATTTGTTTTTTGAAGAACTGCTGTATAAGTGCAATATAACATTTAAGGTTGTGATGTTATCCATGAAAACAAACTCCCTCTTGTCTCCTGTGGCTTAAATAAACCGGGCCTATTTGATATGAAACATGAAATGGTGTTTGTTCATACCTTTGATTATGTTCAGAACAGGTATCTTTAACTTGGTTACAAAGGGATTTCCTTTATAAAACAGCAAAGAAGGCTCATAACAAGAAGGATCTTACTTGGAAAATGTCTCGGTCTATGTCAAAAAAGTGACACATGAGGTTGGTTGTGTGGGAACAAGAGACAATGGCAATGAATATCTTGTGTGGTTTTAGGCAAAACTCAGGTGATGGGGGAGATAAAGATTGCTCTGAAGAAGGAGATGAAGACTGAAGGAGAGCACCTAGTGCTGGAGATTCTTCAGTGCAGAAACATCACCTACAAATTCAAGTCTCCTGACCACCTGCCAGGTAACAGATAAAGCACATGGAAAAGCATATTCATAAAACCTACAATGGCCAGCTTGATCATTTTTCATCTCATAGTTTATGTGCATGTGTACAGTCTAATAGCAATATTCTTGTTTCAGTTTTATATTGATTAATATTGGTCAATTTATGTACGCATTCAATAAGCCAGTGTCCAAAACAAGTATATGCATTTGTGTTGCATTAGATATAATGAGCATACTTGTGCTTGTATACTAAAACTACTACACAAACACATGTCCTCACTGCTGTCGTTTTAAACAGACCTGTATGTGAAACTCTATGTGGTGAACGTGGCCACTCAGAAGCGGATCATTAAGAAGAAAACTAGGGTGTGTCGTCACGACCGCGAACCATCCTTCAACGAAACTTTTCGCTTTTGCATGAACCCCACAGGACACTCCATTCAGGTGAACTACACATTTACTGTAGAACACCCCCCCCACCTCCAAGATAATATTTGTTCTACAGACCAGTCCTCAGGGACCCCCAGATGGTCCACATTATTGCTCTAACCCAACTCTCATTGTTTAGGGATAGAGCAAAAATTCAGACTCTCTGGGGGTCCCTGAGGACCACAGTAATAATAGCTGGTTGGCAGCAACTTAGCAGACAAACATCATATACAGAAGCACTGCTAGTAGCTTTGTAAGCCACCACAGCTTCACATAGCAAGTGACCTCTTCGACCACTTAGTTCCACCACAGCCTTGAATGAGTGCCATGTTATTTTTTTCTTGACAGCTCTTCCTGGTTTCAAATGGGGGCAAGTTTGTGAAGAAGACTCTGATCGGTGAGGCCTATGTGTGGCTGGATAAGGTGGACCTCCGTAAGCGGGTGGTCAGCTGGCACAAACTGCTGGCCACTACGGCCCAGATCCACTCCTAGAGGAAGCATGACGTAGAGAGAGCACCGGGCACTGTAGTTCCACCTCCCCAACACACTCTGTGGGTCTCGCAGGACAAGGCCAGGCTGGAGTACAGAAGGTGACGCAAAGAGAATCAAGATCACACGTGTCGGTCTCACTGAGGAATTGTCGTAATGTGAGCTGTGAGTAGGGGTGTTAGAGCCAGGAGATCAGCTGCTTACATGAGTGTTTCCTCCATTTACATGGAAGTGCTGGGGAGGGTCAAATGTTAGACATAAAATAAATAGAGCAACAAGGATATAAAGTCAGATATTTACACATATTTATGCACATGTACACTCAAACACACACCATTACACTCACCCACAAGGCTCACGCACCCGTGTTTGTACACATATTTGTACCTACATATGTTGTCAATGGGCCACAAAGGACTAGAGATCAGGATGGAAATTTGTATATTTTGTTGGGTTTTATCATTATATTACATATTTTTAACGTATGACTGCCAAGTCCAGGTTCTGGAACTCCTCATATAAAAACCTCTGTATCAGTACACCGTATCGCTCTTAGAAGAAGGTTATGATTAAGATTGCTTGCAGAAAGAAGATGAACATATCTCACATATTATTTTTGTATGATAGATTTAGATTCATTATTAGAGACATTTATCACCATACATTTGGCCCCTGCCTCAGATGTTATAATGTGTTAAAAGAAGAGATCATTTCTGTGGATTTAAAGTATATTTTAAGATATTTTATAGCTATAGATTTAAATGATGGAAATATGATTTATTGAATGTTGTGGAATGCTTTTGGCTGGTATGTACTCTCATTATCCCACGTGGAAATAGCACTGACCTGCTTTAATGTGACATGCGATCTGAATTCGGTTGAGCTACATTCCTCTTTAGTAGCTATTCTTTAGGGATGGCACTGGCTTGTTAACTGAATCTGACATCTTACTCAATGGAGATTTTCTCATTCTTCCAAAGGTATACATTTACAGGAATCAGACAGATCAGATTTCGAATTGGTTAATTACTTTATTTTTATAGATCAGTGTGGCCATGGGATGTTGCAAATGTTTAGGTTAAACTGTTAAGTCCAGCATTATTAAAATAGATGTTTTGCACTTTGTCTTTAGCATGTCCTGAACGTAGTGGTTGGTAGTGTTTGGTAACATTATTTACTAAAAATGAATTCGTAAAAATACTATTTCCCCCTTCAAGCAGACAAGAAATAAGATTCCCTGATCGAGTATGTCTGTTTGACCTGAATTCCTTACATATAGTGTTTAAACTGGTTGGTTAAAGGCCTCAGAACAGGCTTGGGTGGATTCCTACATATGTTTGGGGCCTACTTAGCCTTAGCACCTGCTATTCATGTACACATACTTGAGTCAAGTGAGAATAAGGAAAGGATCTATTATTTTACATGCCTTTTTTCTTGCAAATTATTGTGGCTGCAATAATCGAGTTTACCAGATATGAAGTGAGTTTTATATGTCTAGACTAATCTAAACCCAGAGTCCTTATTGTCTAGAAATGCCGTTGCTATACACAAAATCTACAGTTCTGCACTGAGATGCTGTGCCATTAATGCGCGCTATTGTTTTTGTATTTAAAGAGTTTCTAAACTTATTTTCAATTCAACTTTCATACTCTGTGCTAGCGGATGCCATAACCATTATCCCAAGAGGGGACACGACGTAGCCATTAACCTGGATATTTCAAAGCCAAGCTCCTCATGCAGTCCACACATTTCATTTGGTTGTGCAGGGTCGTACACACCAAGGCCTGGTTATGAGGAACTTTTAACCTGTGCCAAACCTTGACCAAATCCACAGGTTTTACGTAAGCAACTCTATGCAACCTCTGGTGTATCTACTACTTAGTTGTCAGATGAAGTATTATGAATGAGAGGTCTTTTTTACATTTTTGTATGTTTTTTTTTTTTCCTTTTTTTTTCCGTTTGTTTGTCTTTGGTCGATGCTTTATCACTGAAAACTTTAAAGCTATTTTGAGATTCTATTTATGTTATGATATGCAACATTACAAAAATGATGACAGCATATAGAACCTTTACATTCCATCCAAGAGCTAGTTCATGAGAAAGATCTGATGTACATAAATGAAGATTAATAATAACATTTTGTTGTGTAGTGCACAATCTACATTGTGTGTTTACAAAATTTGACTAACAGGGTGTCAAATGTGTATTTATGAGCCCAAAAATAGTCACATATTACAGAATCAACTCCGTTTACACCCCATGACATGTACGAACTTTATTTAAGACATGAAAATGATGTCAAATGTGAAAAGCCCCAAAAAGATGTTGCCATGTACCAAATGCTCCTCTGAACAAACACTCATGCATATTTATTTTCTCCATACAAATGTTAATTTCCTATTAAATCATACTCTTCCTTTGAATATTCACTGCATGATGACATTATACCCACTTCACCAGTGACATATGAAAATAGAGTATTTCGTATCTTGTAAATAAAACAATCTTTCTTTTCTACAGATAGAATCTTATATTATTTTTTTCTGTTAAACACAGCGCATGTGTAAGAGCACAGGGCAAGGGGACTCTGACTCTCTCAGTCCGTGTGTATTCTGCTCAGCACATGCACTAGTGGAAGGATAATCGCCGTGCTTGCCTATGACAAACTGGACTCTACCTGCACAACAGACACATAATTTAACAGTGTATAGAAATGAGCTAAAGCTGACCCTGTTGACTGAAGTAGTATCAGGAGACCTGTGATGTACTAACTTTGGGTGTTGCATGTTTTGTTGGTGGTTTGTTCATATTATTTTTGTGTCCAGATTCTATTCTACAATAAGAAAGACAAGACTACGGGGGAAAAAAAATTCATGAAATTATTATCTAAAGACGTATGCTGACTGTACAAAGATATGCTTGTATAATCTGTCTGGTTTTCCACTCAATGTAAACTGAAAAACACACAAAAAAAATCTAATGTCATGGTTTTTGTGGTTGTACACAAACGGTATTGATACATTATGCAAAATTGTGCTGTAAAAAAGGCTGTTGCCCTAAGTCTAAATATTAAATAAAATATGTAAAATTCTCACAGAAATCGGCTCTTATTCAAATCACACTTCTATGATTCTGTACACCAGTCTTTCTTTTCCTCATGGTATAAAATAAAGTGTATTTATGTCCAAGAAATCACTGCAGCTAAATGACCATTTTTGTCCTTTCTGATATTAACTTCTTATGTTACCATTTGTTGTATCAGGGAGTCCAGCCAATTTGAACTGTGGTATAAGCAGTAGAAAGTCTAGTCACCTTGACTACTACAAATTCAATGGCCTGTCTGACTGAAAACCTTCACTGCCTTTACAGATGGACTGCCGCAGATAGAAGCTTAGACTTAGGATGACCAGTGCTATTTCAACCTAGAGATGAGTGATACAGCAAACATATATGATCATGATACTTTGAGACATTTTCACGATACACAGTGTCACAATATTTATTTTCTCAGACATCCGATCAGTTAAGAATAAATAGTGTTAAAAAAAATGCTACCAAAAACTCTGAATACAATGATTTTAGTCAATATTTGGCATACTGTTACACTAAAACCAGTTATATGGGACGAATTTTACTCTAGAATGAAGCGAGCAACTGGTCAGTCTACAAGTATATACACAATATGTTCAGAAAAGCATATTGTATGGTATTGTTACATAATATATGATAATAACGATATATGCTGTCATATTGCCCAGCCCCATTTCACCAGCTCCTGAGAGAGGAAATCAACCATAAATTGGAATATTTGGGTTGTAAACAAAAGATTGATGCTTTTGAGTCCACTAGTCTTTGCCATATTTGCATTTTATTACCATTTGATCTCGTTATTTGCACATAACTATTTCTGTACAATTGTAAGAATCTTTAGCTAGATTTAGCACATTTTAGTGTAATTGCCTTTTATTCCAATTTAGCCCTTGTGCTAGCACACTAGAAATTCAGTAGCAAAGAAATTGTTGAATTATTCAAAAATTCATTTTAAACTACATGGAGATCCAAAAGATTCATCCAATTTCAAATCGATCTATTTCGCTTGTAAATCATTAAAGAACCGTGTTAATGGTTTAAGTGAGCTTAAAGTTCATTATGTAATTTTACAAGTGCTCAATATGATCCTCCTCCACCTGTACAGACAACATCAACTCCATAGTCAAATTCATCCCATACTCGATTGAGCATGTTGGAGTCACTGTACTCACAGCTCTTTCAATGCGATTTTAGAGAACATCTAGTGTTGTGGAACCAACAACGGATGCTCTGAGCTGTTGGAGGTTCACTGCTGACGAAAATAACGTTGCACAGTTATGATGGATTCACTCTTATTGAAGTGGAGAACGTAAAATGCTTTCTACTCAGGGGTCGCCAGCTCCTCGCAGACTGAAGGGAGCCAAATTCCGGTGACAGTCAGAAACTCCTGTGACTTTCCCTCTTTCAATTGGTATGTGATGGTTCCTAGGCACCCCATGGTGGGGAAAAGTATGGTGATTTGTAATTGGATTAATCTTTTTGAATCAACCTGTATTGTAAGTGCAGACATGAGAACTGGGAAATATAAATGCAGACATTTTGGAAATCAGGGACCAAGACAGTCAAAGTGATTTCTCCTCTTTGTGTTAGTAAAAAAACACACAATTTTAATAAGCAACATCACAAGGTCATGTTAGAAAAACTGTGCAGGTACGTTTTTTGTTTAAAAAAAAAAAGTACAAACAATGTAAATGTACCCTCAAAGGTACAACAGTGGTTTGAAGGTCCAACTGTGTGCCGTTTTAATAAGTTTTTCCCATGGACAAGGTATTTGTACCTTTTCAAAAACCTAATGTTGAAAACTAGAAATAAATTAAAAGCCTGGAGACGAGACAGGCTGTTTGAGGTCAACACAAGTAAAAAAAAAAAACAGAACTGTAATGAAAACGGTGCAATTATGTTTCCTGACTAAAGGTACTGACATGTACCCTTGAACTTACAAACCCAGTGACAAGAAGGGTCCTGCCCCAGTGACAGTTCAGTATCAGACAGTTCTATTATAATGAATTATAATGAAAAAAGTACAATTATAAGGACAAATATCCAGAAAAAAAACACCTTTTATTTTCTGACTTACATTTTATTGTCTTCTCAAGGCCTGCTTAAAAACCTTTGGTTGGCTGTGGCCCTCAGCCTTTTGTGTGTATCCTAAGCAATTAGGCAAATGTTTTAAAAAAGACTTTTACTTTCGGTCTGATATCTTCACAAAACTAACATACCAACATGCTCATACGCTTTCGTCTTTTTTACAGGGCACATCACACGCAGACTTTTATTCGTGTCTTTTCGGTGAGTGAACTTTTAGCTGATTTGCTGCATCTTCACACTAACCAGAGTCTTTTAGTTTGAAGGAGACCCGTTCAGCAGCCATCTGCGTCATGACGCGCTGCCGTTGCTTCTTGCTTCGTAACTGCACGGATCTTGTCAACAAAACGTGAAATGAGAAAATCGTATTCACAGTAACAGCTTGATGCTTGTGTTACTTTTGTAGAGTGTGACTGAAAGAAATGGATGAAGAAAAGACATTCAAGCCTTTAATCAAGCTAACTCAGGATGGACATCTGAGTGTGCTTAAAGATCAAATAGAGGGGGAAAGCGGGATTTACTTTAAGCAGCATATAAATGCACATTTTGGGAAATCTGGAGATACTCTATTGCATTATGCGGCCAGGCACGGGCACATCGATATTCTGAGGTATTTCATTGAGGAACTGGGGATGGACATTGAGTTGTACAATAATGATTACAAGAGAGCTTTACACGAGGCTGCCTCCATGAGTCATGAGCAGTGCGTTCAGTATCTGATCGACAGAGGAGCGCAAATCGACTGTCTGAAGAAAGCAGACTGGTGAGTTCAGCGACTGGAAGTGAGAGCTTTCACGTGGTTTATCTATGAGAAGGAATCGTGTGGGCCTGCTGCATAGCTCCTTCGATAGCTCAGTTGGTAGAGCGGAGGACTGTAGAGGTTGTACACGGCCATCCTTAGGTCGCTGGTTCGAATCCGGCTCGAAGGACTCGTTTTCCCAAAATGGCTAAGCTATGAAGCGATGTTGGGCGCAATATCGGTTTTATTGAGCAATATTGTCATTTTATAGGGTGTAATATGCACTACTGACGTTTAAATGTTTTCTTTCTAAAAGGGATTTCTCGGAAACTGGTAGTATAAGTACTTATTAAAGCACATAGTTTAGTCCATTGGTCTTTGCCATTTGCCATCCTAGTATTTGCATTTTATTATCATTTAATCTTGTCCTTGTATAACTGCAAATATCTTAGTATAATTGTAAGTATGTTTAGCTAGATTTAGCACGTTTTAGCGTACGGTAATGTTTTCATTCAAGGACGTGTGCAGGACTTGTGGTGGTAATTTAATGATTTAGGCACAGGGAAAAAAACTAAACACGTTGATTTAATTTAAGCGTCTCACATTAGACAGCTTTAGGCCTAACGTTACATTCAGATCCCAAAAATCCTCATGTTAAGGGAACACGTCTGCTTGGCTAATGTAGGCCATCCGGACTGCACAACCCGCTACCGTAAGCCTTCGATAGCTCAGTTGGTAGAGCGGAGGACTGTAGAGGTTGTATACGGCCATCCTTAGGTCGCTGGTTCGAATCCGGCTCGAAGGACTTCTTTTGAAAAACAATGCAACACCAGATTAGGGCCGTGCCCGTAGTAACCCGCAAGTCCAGAAACGTGTAATTTAATGGTGGTGTGAGGCTTGGATGCAGCTGCTCGGCCATGGAAGCCCATTCCATGAAGATCTCTACGCTGTTCTTGAGCTAATCTGAAGACCACAGGAAGTTTGGAGGTCTGTAGCGCTTAACTGCAGAAAGTTGGTGACCTCTGTGCACTATGCTCCTCAGCATCCGCTGACCCCATTCTGTCATTTTACGTGGCCTACCACTTTGTGGCTGAGTTGCTGTCGTTCTCAATCCCTTCCACTTTGTTATAATACCACTGACAGTAAACTGCAGAATATTTAGTATTTACATTTACAGCATTTAGCAGACGCTCTTATCCAGAGCGACTTACAAGAAGTGCTTTGTCAATCTAGAGAAAGTATCTTTGCTAGTTACCAATAGCTTAGAGAAAAAGACAGTCCTGAGCTCAGATACTGCTAGAAACAAATATGTCACTGCAGACACCAAGAGAAAAAGAAACAGAGTTGAACGCAGAACTCTGTGCCATTTAGTAGTGTGGAAATTTCATGACTGGACTTGTTACACAGGTGGTGTTCGATCATGGTACCACGCTGGAATTCACTGAGCTCCTGAGAGCGATTTGGATGAGTGACTGAATACTTTTGGCAATATAATGTATAATAGTAAGTAAAAGGAATGCCTTGACCATTTACTTGAACTGAAATTTTTTTTCTACCCAGTGCCAAGCCAATGCTTGGAGAATGCAGACAAACATATAGTCTGTATTTCAGGTTTTCCTGAAGTATACTAATTGGTTAAAACCACATAGGGACCATGCCATGTTTTGGATGTTTGAGGTTCTCTGCTTGGCACATTGAGTGCTAGAAATATTGCCAATATAAAAACAGTGTGAAACTGTGTGCAATGCTCATTTTCTGCAAAAAAAAAAAACATGAAGCCTACTTACGTCAGCTCACCTATGCTATCCTGTCTGGATGATCATTTTTCTACAAGCTTTTGATGGCTCGGCTGGTAGAGGGGAGAACTGTAGTGGTTTTATATGGCTATCCTTAGGCTGCTTATTCGAATGAAAGGAAGTGTGTTGAGCTAGAGGACAAACACAGCAGCATATTACAGCGAATAGCCTCTATATAATCTGCTAGGCAAGGAATGTGTAGCCCCAGTAAAGTGCACTGACTTTCCTTTCAAATATGAACACTAGTTCCACACCATTTAGTGTGTATTTCACGTTGTGTTTAATTAACAAAGTGGTGAGCAATGTACTCAATACATTACACAGTAATGTGAATGCTGCATGAGTCAGTTGACAAAGACCAGTGAGCTTTACAGGCCTTCGATAGCTCAGTTGGTAGAGCGGAGGACTGTAGTGGTTGTGAAAAGCTATCCTTAGGTCGCTGGTTCAAATCCGGCTCGAAGGATCTATTTTGAGCTGGTGGGCTAACCACTAAATTTATCCCAGGATTCCAATTGTTAAAAACAGTATTCAGTATATGCACGCAGATAATTAGGGACGCATGGAAACAGCTTTCCCTCTTCTGATATTAGTACTAACTCTGTCTAACCTAACTAATCCTGGTGTTTCACTTTTTAAATATATATATGGTACAACGTGATCTGTATCACAAACAAAACATACCAAATTTGTCTGACTAACATTCATTTGCCAGATTTTGAGTGCCCTAACACAGTTCACTCGTGTCAACCAGACCACGGAGGGACTTTGTTTCATGCCTTCGATAGCTCAGTTGGTAGAGCGGAGGACTGTAGTGGTCATATGTGGAGATCCTTAGGTCGCTGGTTCGAATCCGGCTCGAAGGACTTGTTTTGAGCTGGAATTAAAAAAAAAAACAGCAGCATATTACAGCCAATGCTAAAAGGAGTTTACTTGTTGGGTTTCATGTGTGTGAGTGTGTAAATGTAGCCACTTTAAAAGTAAACGTATGTGTGTTCATTTATCTTGTTAATTTTATATGAAGATAATTCTGTTGGAAGAGATTGTTGTGTGGATGTAACTGACTAGAGATCAACTTTGGGCAGAGACTCGCAGCACGGTCAGAGGAACAGTGGTGCTGGATTTACACTGCCCTTCACAGTTCAGTGCTTTAACTGCTTTAACACATACATTACAAATAGTCAGGTTCTGTCAGTGAGCTGGATGGCCTGGTTTTCCAAGATCATCTTATTGTTAAGTTCCTCCAGGAGCTTTTGTGTTTGTGCAGCCACAAGCTCTCCTAGTCAGTCAAGAATTACTTCCACACAAAAATCCCTTTGGGCAGAATTATCTTTGGCCTGGTTAGCGTGAAAAGTGGTAAAAAAAAAAAAAAAAATCCTTCTAAAATCCGTCCTGCACTAGTATGTCCCTCCTGACACCCTGCCCAATGCGGTTTGCCGGCAGTGAAAATGAGATGCAAACCTTTATACCCAGAAATGCAAAGGCAAATACACATTTTTCATTTGAATTTAAATCTTGTCTTAAATAATGCACACTCACATTGGAAATGCAATTGTGAATAAACACCTGAGTTAGCATTTTCAAATTTGCATCTGAATTTGAACAAAGTCTGGAATATGCTGCCATAGTATGACATGTGCTCTATCAATACAGATATTATAATAATGATTATTATTATTATATCATTTTCATGCTCATCAAACCATTCAGTGACAACCATCAAGATAAAAATGTTTCATCATAGGATAAAAATCAACCAGAGTAGCATTGATTAGCAAGTGGTTACAAATTGTGCAGGCAAAATGCTCCCCTTGGCATAACAAAGCCACCAGACTCCCCTATAAACATCAAATATTCATGTCCATACTGTTCTCTAGGCCACACATACACTCACCGACTTCCGGAGAATATGGTGAAGGATGACTCATTCTACCACACTTTTTCCGCATCCCTGTAGACCAGTGCATGGTTTTCACACCACTGAACTCTCAAATGTATTCTCTCAAATGCATTTGTCTTTATAATGAACGGTTGGTTTATACACTAATGCCCTACTGTAATATCCCTCTCTGTTTAGTTGTCAGTGGACTGTTCTTTCTGACACAGTCTCATCACGTCTTGCCTTGACATACTCGGCCATTTGGAACAGCTGCTCTTCTGTTCTTCCTTGCATATTGTACTAATGTAGAGGCACTGTACACTTTGACCATAATGCCCAACCCAATTTACTTAGGTATTTCCCATAGAGCTAAAGGCAGATGTTGCTTTAGTCACTGTTTCTACTGAAACGCCAGCCAATTGAGTTGTATCTGTGACTGAAGCTCTTGCAATGACCTAATAACGGACAGTCACTTACATATTCGACGTCTGCTCGACGGGCGTGGTTAGCATTATATACATGCCACAGAGCACAACAGGATCTTAGCTGGTGGATTATATCGTGCAGTACATCTTAAATATTCGCAGTGATGTTTTCCACTCATTTATTCACTCTGTCTGTGCATGCTTGTGTGTACGAGTAAAAGTTTAGCTACAATCAAAGTGAAACGGATCACCGTGTTCAGATGGGAAAATAGTTCAGCGTTATCCCTTAATGCGCAGAGCAGAGGACCATATCTGCATCCAGACCCACAAAAAGAAAACATAAACAAATATAAGCATTTAGAAATAATTACAACAACTGGTGCAGGTGAATAGTTTACAAAAACACATCGTTTAACATTTATTGTTTTGTCTTGGGGCACCATAGTTAACTAGTTAACTAGCATAGCCTGCTAACCTGAGGGAATTTTCTGGAAAATACTCAAGCGTCCTTTCAGTTTATAAGAAGAAAGTTTACTTACCGAACCAACTTTCTTCAAATTCGTGATGACTTAACGTTTTCAGAGTGAATTTAACAAAGCATGTCGAGTTTAAACATTTATCTTAATCTCTTTCCTTGTTCGTATTAAATTCTGGCTTTTAATTTACATACGTTTTCTTAACGTTGCCGTTGCTGGTTGCTAAGATGAAGGCGGGCGTTGGTCGCTGCAAGAGAGACAATGGTGAGCGTTGATTGGCTGGATCCTAATATGGCTTTCTGATTTGTTAAAAAGTTTAATAGTAAAAATTGTGAAAATTAATTAAATAAAGAAATCTGTAAAAAATAAAAAAAATTAACCATGACAAAACGATAAGCTGACATTTCAATGGAAATATAGATTACACACTTTTTAAAAACATGTCTCTAAAAAGGGTTCTTTAGTAAGGATGATGGTTCTACTTAGAACCACCAACACTCAAGGAACCATTCCGAGGATCTCACCTGGTCTCACAATACACACCTCATCATCAGGAAGTCCCAGCAGCGACTGTACTTTCTGAGAAGGCTGAGGAAGTTTGGCATGCCAGCCAAAAATCTCAGCACCTTCTACAGGAGTACGATCGAGAGTGTTCTTACCAGCTCCATCACGGTCTGGTATGGAAACTGCACTGCTCAGGACAGGAAGGCTCTCCAGTGTGTAATCAAAACTGCCCAGTCCATCTCAGGAGCAGCCTTCCCCACACTACAGGACATTTATCACACCAGGGTCATCAGAAGGGCACAAAACATCATCAGGGACAGTACATACCCCCAGCACAGACTCTTCACACTCCTACCTTACAGGAGTGTAAAGTCCAGGACAACTAGACTGACCAACAGTTTCTATTCACAGGCCATCAGGCTGGTGAACACCTCACTAACTACCTCATCCCCCCTCCCAATCTGAACTGATTTAACCTTGCACTCAACAACTGCACCTTACCTACACTGAACTGCTGCTGTTAGAACAATACTGTTTACATCTATTACTGCACAGAGTAATATTGTTTACTGTTTACATCTGTTTTCATCTGTCACTTGATGCACTTTATGAACAGCTGCTACACTTATTTGCACATACGCACGTGTAACTTTAATTTTATTTCAACTTTGCACATACTGTACACTTTTTGCTTTTACCTTTTACTACGGTTTTTTAGAGTTATTCTTATATTTTCTTTTTTTTATTCTCTTAAGAGTATATATGGTGAATGGAGGAACAGCAAAGTAAGAATTTCATTGTACAGTGCAACTGCCTGTTCTGCTGTGCACATGACAATAAAACTCTTGAATCTCGTGAATCTTAAATGGTTCTTCAGATTGAAGTTATATGGTCCTAAATAGAACCTTTTAGAAATGGTTCTATAGAACAACAAAAGGGTTCTGTTATTGTTACGATGTCAAGCTTATAAGAGGAACCCTTTTTTGGTGCTATAAAGAACTATTTTTTAAAAGGTTCTTTTTTAAGCATGCAGTTTTTTTGTGGTTGTTCATGGTTTTATGTAGAACCACTGATTTTACTAAAGAACCCTCGAAGAGCCGTCTCTTTAGGAGTGTAGTAGCAGTGTTTAGTTGGGCTTTTACTCACTTGCCTTTATCTCTCACCTTTCTTTGCTAAATTTAAACCAGGGCATCAACAGTATCGTATCAAATGCAGCACAAAATCATTTCAGAATCTGAACTCTGACTCTGTTAGGACTCCTTTCATGATGGCCTGCACCCGAAGGGACCTTAGGGTTATTAAAGTGCTTCTGGACCACAGTGCCGACCCAACTCTCCACAATAAAGATGGCTGGAACTCATTCCACATCGCGTGCCGAGAAGGTGATCCAGCTGTGATTGAGCATCTCCTGCTGGTCAGACCAGAGGTGTGGAGGACAGAGAGCAAGACCCGCAGGACACCCCTGCACACTGCTGGTACTGTTGGTTGTGTGGCAAGTGCAGAACAGCAAATAATTTACTTTGATTGAGATATGCACAAAATATAATTTTGTAAGTCTAATAATCATTTATGTGATCTTAAATTAAACATCAAAAACAGCAGGATAAAATTCCATGAAAAATGCTTAGTAAAGATGCACTCCAGAATGTTGAATCATCTTCGGTTAACAAGAGGTTGTAAGATTTGAAGATTTTTTTTTTTTTTTAGAACAAGTGGCTGTATAGTAGAAATTTAATCACAGTTATGTTACCCTGCTTAAGCAATATTTACTTGTTTGTTTAAATCTAATGACGTGTTCTGAATAGTATTGCTCCCAAAATGAGCATTTTTCATAGTTTGGTTATTAAACTAATGTACACTTTTTCTCCCTTAGAATCTGATTAAATCCCCTCTGCAACTATGTTAGTATCTTTGTTTTTATGTCTTTTCTAGCCATGCATGGTTGTCTGGAAGTAGTCAAGATCCTTCTTGAGAAGTAAGTGGATGAGATTCCTCATGTGCTTGTGTGTCATGATTGCGGATATTCTATTTGAGGCACGTTCATGCCCGTGTTATATGTAAACAAAGCACCTTTGAAACTTACAGTGGATGTTTTTTTTTTTTTTTTTTTTTTTTTTTTTGCTACGTAGATGTGCTTACAAACCTGACAAGAAAGACAGCTGTGGAGTTACTCCATTCATGGATGCTGTCAGAAATGGGCATCTTGCGGTAGCCAAGCTGCTGCTTGAGAAACACCAAGTAAGCTGAAGACAGTCTTAGTGGTAATTGTAATGGTGGCTCAGTTACTAAATAATCACTACGCGGTTGTGTGTGTTGTCTTTGTGCGTGTGTGAAAATAGGCCTCCCCTACTGCTGTAGATATTCTGGGAGTGCAGCCCTTACACCAAGCGTCTGTGACAGCCCAGGAAGAAGCTTTATGTTTCCTGGTACAGGATCTCAGCGTTGATGTGAATGCAAAAGCCACAAAGCTGGAGCTCACAGCTTTGCATTATGCTGCTAAGGTTAACTCTGTTTGGTCACTTTCTAAGTTAATGACAAAAACATTACTGCCATAAAGCTGAAGTCAAAACCTGAGAACATCTCCATATCAACAAATCAAAAACATTAATTGTTGTACAGTGTTATGATAAGATTCTTATGTTATGATAAGTACAATTCATGTAGAAAACTCAGCCCTGGTCTGGTGTTTATTTTCAGGAGGGTCACACAAGCACCATCAAAACCCTGCTGCAGCTGGGTGCTGATCTTCATGCAAGAGATAAGAAAGGAAGATCAGGTACAAAGTGACACCTGGAACATAAATGGCAAATCCAAATGGCTTAAAGGGGATTCTATCAAATTTTCCAAATTTATGCATAATGAGATAACAAATTAATTCAGTGTTTTTCATGTAAAATTGTTCATTGTAGAGAAACTTACAGTCCAGGATTTCTTAACAGTGATAGTGATAGAAACCAAGGGTCATGAGGTCTACAACACAAATGCAGCCATTTCATTTATTATCCAAAACGACCAGTGTACCTAGACATGTACTGATAATAGATAAAAAAAATGGTAGTGTTTTATCCTGGAATGGAGCTTTTGACATCAAACTATTCTGACTTTATTTACATGTTAACCATTTCATTGTGCAGAACATTTGAAAAATTGGTAGAATTCACCTTAGATGCGGATAGCCTTTAAAAAAAGTGTATTACCCACTTTGGGAGCTGCATTCTTTTTATTCTGCAAAGGTGATAACAACTAAATATGTACTATTGTAAGTAGGTCCAACTGAACTGTTGTAGAGGAACAAAGTTAACTCTTACAAGGTTTACTGTATTGTTTACTACCATCTAGGACAGTGCTGTACAATATTATCCACAAAGGGCCAGTGTGGCTGTGGGTTTTAATTCCAGCTGATACAATTAGTTGTTTGAAGACTAAGCTATTGATTTGAAGTGGAACTAGGTATGATCCTCCTCATGTAGAATGAAAACCTGCTGCCCTTCGCAGATTGGACAGCCCTGATCTAGGACAATTCTTACAAACTTGTTTGAAAAGAAACATTCTCTGTGCTTTAT
The DNA here is from genome assembly GCF_015220715.1 of Pygocentrus nattereri. NCBI lineage: Eukaryota > Metazoa > Chordata > Actinopteri > Characiformes > Serrasalmidae > Pygocentrus > Pygocentrus nattereri. The sequence continues at coordinate 47,250,541 of NC_051211.1, forward strand.
TTTCCAGCTTTACACATGGCGTGTATTGGCCAGCATGCAGCCACAGCCCAGACCCTGCTGCAACTTGGACTCACAGATACAGAGGACAGCACAGGCACAATGGCCAGACAGCTCGCCAAGAAACCAGACATAACCAGAGTGTTCGAGAGCCCTGAAGAGATAGAGCCTTGACTACTGGCTATTCAAGAAATTGTACTAAATAATGATTTAGCTCTTTGCAAATTGAAATAAATCAAGCGCTTCTGTGCAGAAATGTGCACTCATTTTCTCTTGTCTTGCTTCTGTAAACAATGGAAATGGAGAGCCAGAGAGAGAGATTGTCCCTCACCAGCTTTAAGTTAGTGGCCTGATTCCTTGTCCCTTAAAGCAGAATTCCACCAATTTTTAAAGATTTCTGCATAATTCAATCACTGAAGTGTAAACAAAGTCATTCAGAGTGGGTTAATGTGAAATGGTGCACAGATCTTATTTGCAATTTTAGAGACAGGAACCAGAGGTCTACAAAGTGACCAGTGAGCCTACACGTGTCATCTGAGTTTTAAATATGTAATGTTGAGAGTGGTAAAATGGTTTTAAATCTTTTTTGTGGGTATTATTTTGCCATCCAACACTATGCATGTACTTCTGCTACGAATGCATGTCAAAGAACACGTTGTACACCAAAACCAACCCAAAGCTATCAGACAAGGCCTCAGACAGCACATGCATGAACATCTCATTTAATACCATTCAGTGAAGAAGGTTTTACAGGCTTTAAACTCTTCACACCCTTCAGGTCCTATTACTACCACTGCAAAAAACAAACATCTGTTTCTCTACACACTACACACAAGATGGCACTCTGGTAAAGGCAGTGGTTCTATTCAGAACCATTTTCTGCTTACATGGTTCTTTAGATTGATGGAGAATGTGTTGTACGTGGTTCTTAATAGATTCTTTTTGAAAACGGTGGCACCAAAAAGCATTCTTATATTGTTACAAGGTCAAGTTTATAACAATGAAAGAATCAGTTTAGTGCTATATAGAACCCCAAACCATGTTAAACCGTAAATACATTTAATCATGAAATGGTTCTGTATGGAACGCTTGTTCTTAATAGAACCACTGCCTTTAAGAACCATCTTTTTTTTAATGTGTAAAATAGTACGTTTCACATGAGATCAGTCTGAATGGCTTTGTTTATATCCCAGTGGATGTAATAATGAAGAAAATCTTCACATGCGGATCATTTCATTGGCGGCTTTGGTAAGAAAATCAGCCCAGACAGTAACTTACAGTTTACGCCTCCACATAACCGGCGGTCTTGTCAGCGGGTAGGATACCTATCCTGTTCATGTTTAAAGCGCTTAACTAAACCCTCAGCGTAACATTACTAAAGATAAAGTCTCCCGGTTATATCCAGCATTAGAAACTACACGCCACGACAGCTCTGTATGCAAAGGCGTTGGAGTCCGTCGGTAGCCTTTCAAATAAGAAAGGCCCCTTGAGCGTCATCCGCCGGCTCCTCCCCGCTCCGTTCACCCGACCTGTCTGACGTTACACCGCCTTCTTTCATTTCCAGCTCGGCGGATCTCCATTTTCTTCAGGCCGACGTACAGGAAAAGGGGATTAAACTCGTGAAAAAAAATGAATGAAGAATACGACGTTATCGTACTGGGAACCGGACTTACGGTATATTTGTGTAGTTACGCTATAAACATTTTATCCGCATGCTCTTTCCCCCTGTTCAGTATGTATCTGCAAAGCCAGGCAGAGTCGGTGCCTGGCAGGCTAACGTTAGCTAGCTAACCTAGCTTTATCCTGGTCTGTGCTGCCTGTGCTCAAGCAGGCTAGTCGTAGCACGGCGGCTAACTGTTTCGCTGACTTCGCCTTACTGGTTAGCGCCAAATGTCAGGCTAATGGCGTTGCCGTCCACAGGAAGGTGGTTAACAGGTTAGGCCTCTAACTTATTCGCCCGGTTTTTCTAACCATGTCAAACCATAGTAAATCTCTTCTAGGCTAACGTATAGGCGTAGGTTCTCTCCTTCGCAGTTATTTGACTCTGACAAGCTTGCAATCCTTTAGAAACCACGAACGTTGGGATATGTGTCTAATACCGCTGCGTTAACATGCCAGCGTTAACGTTAGCTCGCTGGCTAGCTATTAACTAACGCTAACTAGCTTACGTGGCTAAAGCTAGATAGCTCTCCGTCTCCGACAGTGCCAGCTGGACGCCCGGTCTGGGGCTATATCCAGCAACAGCGTGAGCTTGAGTAGGAGGCTAAAGTTGGCTTTCTGTTCGCCAGCTTCTGAAACGAATTTCCCCGTTCCGCCTTAAATGGGCTGCGAGTACGTTCTGGCGGCTGTGTGTTCATTCATGTGTTCATAAAATCGCATATGAAGCTTCAGCTTCGCAACTTAGGCTGCAGTTAAGCCTTTTCCTTAATGTCCCTTTGTAATTAGCTAACAGGTCTTAGGGCTTAAGTAGTTGTAAGGCGCGCAACTGAACTTCGTTTATTTCGCAGAAAATAAGCTAGCTAGTTAACATTTAAGTTCCCTAGGTTAGCGAAACTGCGCAAGTTAGCTAGCTCGGTGTTTGTTTACCCCGCCTATGTGCGCTATTTAACCGTAGCTAAAGTTAGTTTGGGTGGGGATTTTGCTGCAAAACTTGCGCAGTTTTCAGTGCGGCAACGTACTGTAAGTTAACTCATTGTGTAAGAAGGGTCAGTAAACAACCGCACCCTGCCGTAGCGCACATCCTTAACAAATAATCCATCTCGGTTCTTTTAATAGTAGGTTATAATAGTCGGTGTACAGCTAAACGACCAGTGTAGACCAGTTTTCGGTGTGTTGGCTTTTGTATGGACTATTAACTCCACGAAAGTCCGGACGCTGTGATGTTGAGGTCACTAAGCACGTAATAGCATGGTGTGTAATACAAGATATTTGGTTATGCAAGTCATAGCGACAGGCTGTGGATCCTTACCTAGATCTCTGGCTTAAAGCATGCCGGGAAGAAGAAATAAACTCGTGATAAGCATTAGTCTACATGCTGTACTTTGCATTGAGGTTGTAACTTGGTGATTCGAGTCATGTTACTGTACTTGAACGACTCTGCCTTTTGCCTTTTTGTAGCATTAGTTCCAGGAGTCTTTCTATCTGTATTACCTCTCTTCAGAAGTTTAGGTTAACTTCCTCCACTGCAACAGACTTTATGATCAGCAGGTTTAGTCTACACTAGTTTCCTGTTGACATAAGAGCTTGCTATGCTGATCCAGTCCAATATAATAATTTTTTCTTTTCATCTCTTGGCTAAGAACAGGTTCTGATGGTGCTATTTTGGACCAGGATATGCAAACCACTAAAGTGTGGGCTGATATTCAGGAAATATTAAAGTGACCCCAATCAGGCTTTGCAGAGCTTGGCTCATCTAAACATGAAAGAGGAAGTGGGGAATGTAGAGAAGCACCTTTTTCTGTAGAAGCTTTATTCTGTATTCTAGCTCACACAAAGGAATGGGCATACAACACGAAGGAAATGAAAGTCTGAAATTAAGTTCTGCAAAATAGAGAATCTGCGCTGCTTAGTCGGGCAGGGTTAGACAAGACCGTTGAATCACCAGTGTGCACTTGCTCCGTTATCTGTAGTTCCACACCAGATGTGCATATAAGGTACAGCTTATTAGTTTCAATGAATCACATTTACATGCTTTTATTATTTGTTTTGTTTGTGATTTACATCTCCTGCTACTTTTAATTGGATTGGAATTCATAGTTATCACTTAGCCTATATGGTGTATATCCTGATTAAGACTTGTAAAACTTATCTAGGGACTGAAAGATTTTGTATGCTGATATAGTTATAATTATGGCTTTCATTCTAAAAACTTAAAACCTGATTCCCTCATTTATTTGCATTGTTTAATCTTTGTTCTCTGTCTCTCCATCTCTGTCTGACATAATCTGAGCTACAATGTGATTGGTGCCTTTCTTTGAGTTGACAGCTAAATTAACATGTAAACGTAATTTTTGCTAATAGCTCCGTCCTTTTTCACCATGCAAAATGTCAGTTTTCTGTAAATTCAGGCAGTGGAATAAAGCAAGCCATCGTTCAGAAGCAAAGCCCAAATCTGAGCGTTCAGTTCAAGATGAGTGGCAGACCAGAAGTGTCAATAAAAAGTGACGCATTATAGAAGTGATGCTTTTCAGAAAGGCAAGCTGTGGTAGATGTTGACACTTTGATAGTAGGCTGACATTTGAAACTGACAGACCGTCTGGTGTAGCCAAACCTCTGAGTCCCAGCAGGCAGCCAGCGCCATGAAAAAGGAGTTGAAATGTCAGTTTACCTGAGACAGTAGCACTCTTTCATGTGATTGACTGGAGTCTGTCTCTACTGAACAGAAGCCCAGACCTTATGCACTCAGCTGATTTTTTTTTTTTTTTTTTTCTTTTAACTGAATCTCTGTTAACATTTAACTCTTATTGCGCCCTATTAGTCTTCAAACCTTTTGTTCTATGTTGGAATGGTCAGCTGGTTTGCACATTTGAAAGGTAAGCAGGTTTGGACTTGCGTAACGTTCATCTACTGCCTACTACCTACCATCTATTGTATTTAAACTATGGTTGGTTTGTAGTTCAGTTTGTTCCTTGGCATGCTAAGAGTGAAGGCTTGTCTGTCAGTGTTCAGGTTTTCCCCTCATGGCTCAAAAACAAATTAGGGCTGTCACAATTAGTTATACTTAGTAATCAAGTAACCTACTGATTATTTTGATGATTAATTGGGTGATTATCATTGGAAATCAGGCCAAACAGTACAAATTAACTTAAGTAAACAATAGCAAACCATGCATAGCTTTTCAGTGATTTTGAATTACTTTATTGTGAACAGATAAAGGAGGACTCCTGTACAAAGACTCCATTATAAAATGGAGGAATATATATAGAAACATTATATAGAAATGCATTTAAGTGGCTGTGTCCATCATGCTGTTTCTTATTGTGTGATAAGTAGGCAAATTTAAAATTGGTCAAAATTGTCACACGCATGGCAAGTTTATCAAGTAATTGTTACAGCCTAAATTTTGATTATTACAGTTATATGTAAAATCCGTAGTCCACAAAATAAGACCTGACTGTTGTCTTTAGGCTCAACTGTCAATAGTTGGCAAACGGGTGTGTCCTGAGCCAAGTGCGCTGCTCAGATGTTGCACTGGTGCTTGACTCAGCTGCACTGTAAAGTGAAATGACCAGCCTTCCAGCTATAGCACAGCAGTTAGCATCCACAGAGGCCAGAAAAGGTGCAAGAAGTTGGGATTAAAGGCTTGTGGCACTGGTGGCAGTTTAGTTTTTTCTTGATTCTGAGGGTGTGTCAGTGTTTGGATACCAATCAGGCATGGGATGTCCTGGCCAGGCATGAGTCAGGCTGAATATGAACTGAAGGGAGATGGATGAGAACAAAAACGCACATGATCGTCAGTTCCTGTGCCACAATAGAGAGCAATTTACTGTCTTTTGATGTACAGCAACGGTGGCCTGAATCACAGTGTCTGTAAAGGATTGGATTTAACACATTACAAATGAAGCAATGTTTCCAACCCTAGCAAAGCTTTGGCACTGTCAGCTGTGCTGAGATACAGCTGGGCTTCATTTATACCTGCTGTTTTTTTTTTTTTTGTTTGTTTTTTTTTTTTTAAGAATTCTTTTGCCGTTGTATGCATGTCTGCAGTGATCCTCTAGAGCGATTTGATTTTGGCTGCCGTAATGTGTAAAGCAATGTTATCTGTGTTTAATGAGCAGTTATGTGATGTAAATTAATATGCCTGTGTTGTTGTGGATGGGGCGTGCTGCATGCTCTGTGTAAAGTCCATTCTATCACATGGCCCTGTGGTTTGCCGCTTCTACAACTATAGCTAATCGCATTACGTTCTTGGAGAAAGCAGGGAAATTTTTAGTGTTGGCTCACATGTGCTTATTGGTTATTTCCTGTGCTTTTGAAAAATGGCCCCATTCTTCTGACAGTACCTCTTATGCATTATTTACTAGAAAAGGTGTATTCTAAAAGAGCAGTAATCGTGTAGCATTGCTGCCCATACAAATTCCAGCCCTGAAATGGAGCATGATATGCAGTCGATGCTTTGGAGTCATTGCCCTCTGCCTGACTAAACATGCTATCCTTTTCTTAGTCGTACTTTGTTTTTTTTCTTTCCTTTTCCCTCTGTTATAACCATACAAACGTTACTTAATTATATGCAATGTGGTTACTCTTACAGTAAAGCCAACTCTCTCTTTCCTTGGAAAAGACGTATTTGAATTACACAGAAAATGTTAAGCAGTGTTTTTGTCTTCTTCATAGTGACTTGGTAATTTAAGCCAGATGGGATGTCCCTTTGTTGGTTAATCTAATTCACCTCATACTGTTAGCAGGAATCATTCTGGTGTTTCTAAAGGACACTGAAAGTTAGTGAATGTTTCAATCAGCCAAAATGAATTCAGTCAATTAAACCTTTTATTTTGGTTAAACAGATATTCTTGTTTGTTTTTTTGCTATTATTGCTGTTGCTCAGAAAACTTTTATCTGTTTTTGTCTTTTTTTTGCATAACTTATCCTCCACTTATCCTGTGTATTGTGTTATAGTTTCATTATAAACAGACCAACAGATAAGGTCAGAAATTATTGGGTAAAAGGCTTGATACACTAACTTCTATTACAGGTTAAGAAAGGTTATTTTCTTCTTCTGTAAAGTTTCCATTTTGGAGAAACAAGGTTTTGTTCCAGCAGTGATGTAAATGTAGATGTGTACTTTTGACATAGTTCTAAGACATGAACCAGGGACTGGATAAATTAGGGGACTATTAACTGTATAACTGTGCCATAAATGGGGGAGGAAGCAGAAGTATCACTAGCCCTGCTCTATTCTATTTTGTCATGAAGGTTGAGATCATCTGAGATGTATTTGAGGAAGTACAGTGTATGTGGACTCTTTAAATCAAAGAGACTGGTGTGTATATGCAGCAGAATAAAGGAGCTCAAGGAGTTGCCAAGATGATTTCTTTATTTCGTCAGACCTGTGAAGCTCGCATACATTGATTTTTCACATGGCAAGCTTACAATTTTTGTTTGTATCCCTACAGAAAAAGTGCTTTCAGATCCTGCAGTATGTGTGTAAGAGGATGTCTAAGTGAGCATGCTCTTCCTTCTGTTTGTTTCCTTCAGGAATGCATCCTGTCCGGGATCATGTCTGTAAAGGGGAAGAAGGTCCTGCATATGGACAGGAACTCTTACTATGGAGGAGAGAGTGCCTCCATCACCCCTCTGGAGGATGTAAGGCCTTATAATCATTTCAAAACAAATGTAAACTGAAAATGTATAGTGTAGTCAAAAATACTAACATGGCTACAAATAAGTGGTCACATAAATTACAATATGGTAATCTGACTGTTCATTCCTTATACATAGACCCGAATGACAGAGTTTTTAACCATTTTCTATATAAAATGTCCTCTTTCCTTCCTCAGCTTTACAAGCGTTTTAGCCTTCCTGGCAGCCCTCCTGAGTCGATGGGGAAGGGCCGTGACTGGAATGTGGACCTCATCCCCAAATTTCTTATGGCCAATGGTGAGAACTGACCACTTCTTGTCCAACAGTTAGCAGTCAGCAGGGGGAAAAAAAAATCACATTCTTGTAAACTCTGAGCCGAATGTTGCCAGATTCCACAGCTCTTCTCATTCTGTTGCCTAGCAATCAGTTATGATATAACAATTCTGACAGCTAGTCATTCATGCCTTGAAAAGAGGGTCACACTAGTATCCCAGTCCTAAATGAAAAATGGACTGTGTTGTATATAACTGTGTTCTTTTCTGTATGCAGAATGCAATGGAAATGTTTCACTAATGTCTATCTGTTTATGTGTTTAGGTCAGCTGGTGCGTATGCTGCTGATCACACAGGTGACACGTTATCTGGACTTCAAAGTGATTGAGGGCAGCTTTGTCTACAAAAAGGGAGGCATCTACAAAGTGCCCTCCACTGAAACTGAGGCTCTGGCTTCCAGTAAGTGCATTTTGAAGTTTGAAATTGGTGGCAAGTCAATGCCTCTCCATGGATCATCACCTTATCATAGTGGAGGGGTTTGCATGCTTGAATGATCCTAGGAGCTATGTTGTCTGGAGCAAAAGCTCCTGGTAAGGTCTCCCAAGGCAAACTGGTCCTAGGTGACAGGTCAGACAAAGTGTGATCCAAAAATACCCTTATGAAAGAAAGAAAAAAGAAAACAGGACAATGGCTTTTGTCACAATGGTATAAATACCTGGCAGACCGTCTGCTCTCAGATGATTGGGGATTTGAAATGGTTTGGGTGAGCGAGCGAGACAGAAAAATAAATAGTGAGCCTTCTGATTTCTACATTCAAAAAGATGTCACTAGGCCGGGCGTGTTTCTGCTGGGTTTGTTTTTGGTATTACTTCCCTTTTTTACGTACAGCATATGGTAGTGTGGTTATAATCAGATTATTGTTTCAACTGGGAAGTGTACTGTAGTACCTCTCCCAAACAGAAAGAAAGTTCCTTAAAGGTGTTGAGCTCTGATGTGACATGCAGGTTCACAAAGGCCTATACTGACACAGGCACAGCACGAGTCGTGTGTTTCAGTCTGAACGTTTTTCTTGCTCCTCCAGGCCTGATGGGGCTGTTTGAGAAGAGACGGTTCCGGAAGTTTCTGGTTTTCGTTGCCAACTTTGATGAGAATGACCCCAAAACCATGGAAGGTGTAGACCCCAATAAGACTACCATGCGTGATGTTTACAAGAAATTTGACTTGGGCCAAGATGTCATTGACTTCACAGGCCACGCAATTGCCCTCTACCGCACAGACGAGTGAGTTTCCTCAGCGCTTTCCCAGCATGCAGGCTAATAAACACAGATGTTAGATGTTCTCCACTGAGGTTAAATTGTGTGTGTGTGCTGCATTTTCACTCTCATGCTTCCCCTCTCTTTCCACCCCGCCCCCACTCTAGTTATCTGGATCAGCCCTGCATAGAGACATTAAACAGGATTAAGTTGTACAGTGAGTCCTTGGCAAGATATGGGAAGAGCCCCTATCTTTACCCCCTGTATGGTCTTGGAGAACTCCCCCAGGGCTTTGCCAGGTCAGAATTTTCTCTACCTCTTGCACAATGTCATTGTTGTACATCTTTTTGAAGTAGTCCTCTGAATTTTGTCATAGTGTATTACTGTTGTACATCTCTAGAGGGCACCAACTTGATGTGAGTTGTTTTTTTTGTTTGTTTTTTTTAACAGATTAAGTGCCATCTATGGAGGAACATACATGCTGAACAAGCCAATTGAAGAGATTATCGTTGAGAATGGCAAAGTAGTGGGTGTGAAATCTGAAGGAGAGGTGAGGTTTTTGTTTTTGTTTTCACTCATCACCCCCCCCTTCAAAACAAAACTGTTTTGATTGTAACATCATAGCACTTACAGCACCAACACATGTATCCACATAATAACAAGGAATTGGAGTGTACTGAAGTGCAGAATCTTTTTGCTGTGGCAGTTCTGCTAAAAGTGATTTGTTTTTTGAGCTCAGATTGCTCGCTGTAAGCAGCTGATTTGCGACCCCAGCTACGTCACGGATCGTGCCAAGGTCGTGGGCAAAGTGATCAGGGTCATCTGCATTTTAAGCCACCCTATCAAGAACACTTCAGACTCCAACTCCTGCCAGATCATCATCCCTCAGAACCAGGTCAACAGAAAGCATGGTGAGGCACATGGGGATATTAATATATCTATATTTTTTATTTATATATATATATATATATATATATATATATATATATATATATATATATATATATATATATATATATATGTATGTATGTATGTATGTATGTATGTATGTATATATATATGTATATATATATGTATATATATATATGTATATATATATGTGCAAGACATCCAGTTATTTAGACTTGCATTCTGCATTATTTGTGGAGCGCCCCATGTTCCACTTTGCGGACAGCACAAAACATTGATGGCTATGGTTTAATATGTTTTACACGTTTTGTTGTAGATATCTATGTGTGTATGATCTCATATGCACACAATGTGGCAGCCCAGGGTAAATACATTGCCATCGCCAGCACCACTGTGGAAACTAATGACCCTGAGAGAGAGATTAAACCAGCTTTGGATCTGCTGGAGCCCATTGAGCAGAAGTATGTGTTCTGCATATGTGTGTACGGTCTTGTCGGAATGTTATTACTGTATTGAGGAAAAAAATACAACATGGTGTTATGCTGTTGATGTTATATTTTTGATCTTTCACAGGTTTGTGAGCATCAGTGATCTGTATGCTCCAACCGACCTTGGAGCTGAAAGCCAGGTTAGTTCGTAACAGACTTATGCATGCTCGTAAAATAAGACGTGGCAAAAATTACATTCCACATGCTTTTCCTGAGCATAGAACTGCATCCAGTTTTGGCTACCAAAATTGCAGCATAGAAAATAGTTTAGACAGTGTTTCATCATCTTGATGGCATTCTGGCCACACAGTTACCTGGTTCCCATGTTACATTACTGTCCAGTTATTGGTATATTATAGTTTCCAAAAGCAATATGCTGCCTCTTTCACTTGACTGACAACCTTGAACAAGCTAGCCTTAAGAGTCAATGCAGTAAATGTGAACCTTTTTTGTATTTGGGTTCAGGTCTTCATCTCCCGCTCCTACGATGCCACAACCCACTTCGAGACAACCTGTGATGACATCAAAGACATCTACAAGCGCATGACGGGCACAGACTTTGACTTTGCCGAGATGGAGCGCAAGAAGAACGACATCTTCGGCGACGGGGCTGATCAGTAACTTAGCTCAAGGCACTGTTGAATATCCGATATTCAGAGGATGGTAATCTTAAAGAAAATATGAAAAAAGAAGAAAAAAAGGTAACCAAAATGGGCTAGCTGATGATTTCAAGTATATGTTTATGCCCATAAAGGAATTTCATGTATACAGTTACAAATTTAGCATTTAAAGGGGGGAGAAGGGTCTGGCAGTCTGCTTTGTATAATCAGGTTAAGAGACATTGCACTGATTGTTGGTTGACGTCCTGTATCCAGTTGCCATCGTGTCATCATGTTGTCACCCTGCTCGGACAGGGAGGACGTTCAGTCCAAAGATGCCAAATGATCAGATTTTTGCAATTGATATAAAGGCACATGTAAAAGAACTTTACAAAGAAGCAGAAGTATTTTTTTATAATTATGTGCAAAAACTCAAATAAAGATGGCCTCTCAAGCAGAAGTGTCTAGGAGCGCAAAACTGAGCGGACAAGGTTTGCAAAAGAAATCCTGAAAATGAAGCCGCAGTTACCAACTTTGATGAAAAGAGTCAATGCATTGTATTTTCCTACAGATTGGTGCTTCAACTAGTTACTGGACTGTAGCTAATAATGTATGTCCAAGCCTTGCTTTGCAAATGTAAGGGAAGTATCAAGCACACAAAATGTATATAATCATCTTTTCCTTCAAGTACTACTCATCCAGCCTCATGTTATATACAGATTTTGCTAAATATAAATAAGGAAACTGCATTAATTTGACACAACTGACCTATTGGCTGTAAATTGTGCGGCTGTTAATTGGTAGGATGGGATGCTTGGAGCTTTTCCAGCTATTGCCTTTACATCTCTGTTGCAAGGGGCAGTATGTGATCCTCAGGCCAACGGTCAGAGGTCATCACATGTCAGCGAGAAAGCTACTTAACTGTGTAAGTCTGCGAGAGCTGCTTGAACACTGTGCTTTAGAGGAACTGTCTCTGTTTTTGTTGCAGAGAGAGGAGCTCTTAAAAAAGCAGATGAGAAAAGTGGCCTAGTTCTCCTTTATATCTCTGTTGTGTTAGAAAGGACCAAATGTCTACTGCAGTATTGGCATGACGGGGGCCCTGTGCGAAATGTCATCAGTGTTTTAAACAACGGAATAACTGTGCTGAGCAAATGGGGCTCAAATGATTTCTGTACTGCAAAGTAAAAATGTTAACTTGTGAAATCGTGGTTTGAGCTTTTTCTTGTGAGCAGCAGTTTTATGCTTCATTTGTCAAAGTGGTAAAAATCCTGAAATGTAACAAAAGGGGTTTTGGATGATAGTTTGTTTTCTGGATACCTGCTTCACAACTGGAATTTGTGGCCTTTTTTTGTCCAGGGCAGTTTCTCATCACGAAAAAACACAAGTGCCCAAACTTGACCAGAGATGTCTTTCAATTTGGCTCACCAGAAAGTTACCATAACCCCACCCCCTCACCCACTGACTAAAAAAAATTATACTCATGGGTGCCAACATGTCTTAATATTGGGAGGTAATTAGCATCTATGTTTATGCCAGACAACTTTTCATAAATCTTTAAAGTATTCAGTAACAAAATATGGAGTCAATTGCCTGGATAGGAATTAGGTTAGCCCTAGTACTATGGGGAATCTCTTTTTGGAATGTTGTTTTGTCCAGGACTAGGCTCAGTAGTGTTATAATGTTATAAAATTCTTTGGGAATTTTCTAAAATTCTTTGGGAATTGTTTTGCCTTACCAAAATAATGTCCTGGACTTCTTCACCATGAAGGGTTTGAGAAGTGTGTATTTGTAGGAAAACCCTCAAAACTGAGGTAAAACAATGTCTCAGACATCAGGCAGCTTATTCACATTTTGTGTTCTATTAGTGACCTGGATAATAATGGCGTGAACAGAGCATTTCACTTCAAACCACTCTGAATGACTGTTTACATATCAACAATCTAATTATATAGAAATTTAGAAAAGTCGGTGGAACTTCCCTTTAACATATTAATGTCCACAAGGGGGCATATCTTGTTCCCATGAATGAACTTATGAGGTCGACTCTAACTACAATTATTGGCTAAACTGGTGGCTTGTTTAGGTGTGAAGGTAATAAAACTGGTTTGTCTTAGGCTAATAAAGCATATTAAGAAGTTGGTTCGTAGTCATAAAAAGTGAAATTCCTCATTCTACCCATATTGTTCGATTTAAAGTAAGACGCGCATGTCAATGGAAATAAACTACATTTCCCAGAATTCCTACACTCCGCCTGACAGAGCAAGTGCCGCTTTCATGGATCATATGAATCTTCATCTAAAAATAGTTTACTTGCGCAAAAACACCACCGCCTGTGTGGAGTAACATCCCACCGTGTGTGTGGCAATGCTGAACTGACCCTAATATGGATTTAACTGCAGCCAGACAGACATTTTATGGAGATATCGGTAAGTCGACTTTTCCTCAGGTTGTAAGGTGACCTACAGACGAGCTTCAGTAGTTCCGTGCTGCACTGGCTTCCATTAAACATTGGCGTGTCTAGCCCGCATGTTGGGCTACTCTGAGTAAAATTATGAGTGTAGCGAGAAAGTAAGAACGCCGAGGTGCTCGTCTCTCCTGCTATACTGAGCCCAGGCTTGCTAGTTCCTGTGTTTGTCTCTGAGCATCGCGCTGATTCTCCTCTGCTGTGGCTGATGCGGTGAAACTGCTGCAGGGTTCTGGGCGGACAGGACTCCCGTTCATGAGGCCGCTTCTTTAGGCCGAGTCCTGCAGCTCAGGCAGCTGCTGGACAGCGGCGCGTCGGTCAACACAGTGACGGTGGACAACATCACTCCTCTGCACGACGCCTGCATTCAGGGCCATCCGCAGTGTGTCCGCATGCTGCTGGACGCCGGAGCGCAGGTAAAGTCCCTCAGCTGTCCAGTACCTCGCTCAGCGTGGATTTGACTAAATAATTTGAAAGGTATTTGAGGAAGAATATTGTTTTTTTTAGTTAATATAAGCAGCGTGGACGTCCTACCTGAAAAGACCACGTGTAGCATGTCAGTCAGGACTCCGTGTCTCATAATAATGAGAATGTCTCATAATTATGACTACATATATCGTAATAATGACTTAGTGTCTCATAGTCATGAGAAAGTCTCTTATTATTTTGAGATGCTGAAACATTATTATGACATTATGGAATGAGAAACCAAGTCATAACTATGAAATGCGAAGTCATAATTGATATAGTCTATGATTATGGGATGCTAAGTCATGTTAAGTCGTAAGTATGAAGGGAAAGTCATAATTGACATATTATGAGATTATAATTGAGAGTCTATAGTTCTGGGATGCTAAATCGTAATTATGCAATGCTAAGTTATAGTCGTTATTATGACATGCTAGAATCTCAATTATGACGCACTAAGTCGTCATTTTGAGAAAGTAAGTCATAACTATGACACAGTAAGTCAGACTTATGAGACACTATGTTATGAACATGATGTACCAGGTCATAATTATGGGAAACTTTCTCACTATTATGACTAACTAAATAGCTACATATGTTTTTCCAGTGAAAGAAACAGGCTTTCATATCTGTGCTACTAATAAAAACATGCTCTTTGTTTCCAGCGCCTGCTTATGTACAGTTCAGCTGAAAAGGCAGTGAATGCAAAAGTTACAGCCTACCCCCTTAGACGGGGTTAATGAGAGCCCGAGGGGCTGGCTGTAAAAGTGGCTAAAGAGTCTGGTAATTCGACATACAACACAATCATTCAGTACAGTTCAAAGTTGTTTGAACAACATAAGCTTTAACCCTAAATACAAAAAATACCATCAAAATAAATATCATTAGCAAAAACAGACACTGGCAAATGTGGTAAATTCATTTTTACCTCAAAGCAGAACAGCAGATATCAGCGTGATGTATTTTACGGACTTTTCTCATTGTTTATTTAGGAGACTTTTTTGAAACACTGCGTTAAAACAAACCTTGCCAGGTGGGGGGGCTTACTTTACCCTGGTTAGTTGTTTACATGCTTAAAATGTGTTGCAGTCAACAAGAGAGTGATTAAAAGTAGTAGTTGTGAACTCACAGTTTTACAGTATTATTTCAATATTCTACTGAAAACAGAAACACTTGTATAAGGCAAATGTACATGTAATGTTCTCTGTATATTATTAGTAGTAGTGATGAATTGGTGGCTCTACATTTTGGGCATTTCACCAGCCTTAATAAACATGTCTGTGGTGAAACTGCAGCTTGTTCAACTAAGGTGCGGTGACAGTGTTTCAGAGTGTCTACACAATAAGAAAACCATGTGTAAAATATCACAGAGAACCGTTGAATATTGGCATGTCTGCTTGCTGTTTAGTTCTACTTGAGCCATTACTTTTACTTGATTATGATTTTAGGCCACATTATTATCCTCTGCTTTTGTGTCTGTTATATGGAAGGTGGATGTGCGAAACATTCATGGCAGCACCCCACTCTGCCATGCTTGTGCAGCGGGCAGTGTGGAGTGTGTGGGGCTGCTTCTGGATCATGGAGCCTCAGTCAACCCCTCCCTCACTGCGCTCACAGCCTCCCCACTCCACGAGGCCTGCATACGAGGTGAGACTGGGACTAAGCATGAAACCACTAGCAAAGGCAAGCTAATTTATGGAGCAATAATAATATGTGGATTAAGGGTGTGATGAGGGGGGCGGTGCCATTATTCATCACCCTTATACAGTGGCAGAGTCTCCTATTGGACTCTGCTGCTCTGTCTTATTTACACTGCGTCATTGATGTTAAGCGCCACTCTTTCTTAGCACCCCTGCTGCTTTTTTGCCTGTGAGCATCCACAACCTAGCTGTTTTAAACAGATGTTCCCCAAAT